>NC_138727.1:41984696-41987196 GCF_965113295.1 Leuciscus leuciscus | reverse complement strand
CGTTGGCCGATGGCTGACTGTCAGCTTGGTGTGTTCCCATATTTAAAAATATTTGGGTTCCACAAAAAAAGAAGTCATACAGGTTTGAATCAACATAAGGATGACAGAATTTTCATTTTGGGGTAAATTTCCCTTTAAAGCTACAATTAGTAATTTTTTCACCGCTTGGGGTCGCTAACCTCTTACAATAACAAAGGCGTAGGTTGATGACGCATAAGCGGAATTATGGAACTTGTCGTCATGCTGATGGATCTAATAATGTTTATGGATGAGTGAATACATTGATGTTTTAAACATGACTGGTATGAAGCAGGTCGCGATTGCTAATGAGAGAAAGATATCAGCGCCACACGCGAGTCCAGTGGACATAAAAAATGAGGACATTTCATTCTACCGAACTACCCGCAAGTGCTAAATTACTACTCACACAGGTCAGTTTATTAGACGAATAAAACTTGTGAGGTAACGCAGCGCTGTTTCACTTGGTCTACTATCACACTAAACTGCATTTGAGTTTGTTGAAAGTTATAATGTTATTCTATGTGTTAGTTTGCTGGCTGTATGAGACTAGCAGTAAGCTAGATCAACATTAGAATAACATACTGATCATATCCTAACATTTCATCATGTTGAGCTATAGCCTATAACATTGCTTAGTTTTATGTACATTTGCTCACCTGTCTAATAAACTTCATGCAAGAGCAGCGCCTCTGTCAAGTCATGACTCGTGGAGCGGTCAAGTTCAAGTTAGTCGTGTACGTGAAGCTCTCGGCATCTCGAAAACGCCACGCTGATATTGATCCTTGTTTTATTTCTCCTTTTGTCCCAAAGTCTGCTTGCCATGGTCCATAATGTTTGAACAAAACAACAGCGTGAGCGTGCCGCTAGACGTAACGCAGTTGTCCACGTCTGTCGCCATGGTTACTATGTCAGTACGAGCGGAAACCAGGGATAACGTGGATGTTACGTCATTGACAGGCTACAATGACAGGGATGAGCCATTATTTAAAATTGGAATTTCTCTGAAATTAAAAATCTTTGGGAACTTTTGGGATATTGTAAGTACTCAACTGCAGGAAATATATCACACTGTGCCAAGTGATTTTTGGATATTTTATTACAAAAATCTTACATATTGTACCTTTAAACATAAATAAAACTAAATGTGTTTTCTTTAATGGATACAACATGTAGCCTATAGTAGGCCTACACTGTTTTACCGGTGAGCATGTGGGGGAGGTATGCGATTTTCGAATAATAATCGAATACTTCCCAGCGATCATCAAATATTATTTTTGCTTGAAATACCCATCCCTAATCTGAACTATCCACATACAATATGTAGCTATCTAACTGTTTGTCAACAATTGTTTTGTTAATTTTCATTGGTTTCATTTTTATTTTTCCTGATTATTAGGAGAGGCATCTGAGACAAATTTGTAAACATAACTGAGAAATCTTTCTTAAACTATGAAAGAGCAACCTCTGAGCAATTGAGTTTATTAAAAACACACTGTTCAAGTTTTTTCAGATATATGCAGGCTTCACACACAATGTGCATTTTAATATCTCTCCATTTCTATATCTTCCCTCTGTCTCTCTCTATAAACATAGGCTATATCTTCTTCGCTCTCTCATGAACACACATAGTACCTGTTCATCCAGCTCTCCCTTCCAAACACAAACAAACACACACACACACACACTTTCAGTTATCTACTGGCATTATACTTTATACACACACACAACTCCCATTGATTACACATAAACACACACACCGACCCAGACACTACTGCGCGCGGGTGCGCTCGCGCTCTCTCTCTCTCTCTAACTCACACACTTATACAAACACTCTCATTCCCTCCCCTCCTCAGTAACACACGTGCACACAAATACACTCACACACACCCCTCCCCTTCACTCTGTCACACTCACACTCACTCCCCTCCTCAGTAACACACACATGTGCTTACTCACTCACTCACTCACTCACTCACTCACTCACTCACTCACTCAGAACCCCCATTTAAATTGCGCATCTTCTTCAACACCATGTCCTCTCCAACACACCTTTCTCCTGACATGCATAACACCTTTTAGATGGTCCACTCTACCCCAGCCAAACACACATATGTAAACACACACACCTTTTTTTCTACAATAGTGGAGATTTTCCATTGACTTGTATTGTTTTTATATTGAGCTAATGATCTTTTCGATCACCAAACCAAAAACCTTATCGTCATAGAAACCTTCATTTTCATGAAGAAATGTTTTGTATATTCAATAAGCTGTTTCCATCATGACAACTGTTGTCCGATCCCCACAATGTAAGTGATTTCAGGTTTTACTGTCCTCACAAGAACATTGGTCCACCCCAAAGTAGGCACAACCTGACCAGCACATACATACATGCCACTTCCAAAGACTCTGTCACATATACACCTTTTATCTACCATCACATGCAATCACACACTCATTTTGTCTCACACTTTCACTC
>NC_138727.1:41742196-41979696 GCF_965113295.1 Leuciscus leuciscus | reverse complement strand
AACAGTAGATTATCAAAAAGAAAATTCTTTCATCAATTACTCTCCCTCATGTCCGTCCAAATCTGCACACAGAATAAGATATATTATTTTGTGTTCCACAAAGGAAAGTAATGTATACAGATTTGGAACGACATGAGGGTGAGTTAATGATGACAGAATTCTCATTTTTTTGTTTGAATATTTTTTATATAGTACAAACAAAAAATGAGATATTAGCCAACTTTGGAGTTTCTTTGATCATCATGATCACTTAAAAAAAATGTTTGCAGTGTCTGTCAATGCTTAACAATCTAAAGGTCAACAATCTTAAAAGGTAATAAAATAATTAAGAGTTTTGATTAATATTTAAAGGCATTTAAATTTTTGCTATTTAAAAGTAGAAATATATTAAAATAACTTTTCACAAAATAATATCTTGTTCAGACGCACCCCTCCTGCTTTCCACATGCAGGAATGCTGAATTCCAGTGACTGCATCCAGATCCTCTGACTCTCTACATTCTCCATGCTGTAATGAAATTCCTTTTCCTCATTCTTATCATACGGTCCTCTTCCGCTCCACCCTTTAACTCTCTTTCTTATTCTATCTTTAGTCACATATCTAGTCTCACTTCCTTATTTTCCCTGCACCTCCTTTTCTTGTCCTGCGGGACATTGTCTTTGGTGTTTTCTCCATTTCTGCTGGCAGAGAGTGGAGGGTATCTGATGTTTGGCCAGTCCAGTGCACGAGGTCCTGCAGCACTCTCACAATCCACATCTTCAGACCGAAACTCCCACCGGCCGCCTGACCATCCAGCTCCTTTCACATAAGCACATACAGATTGTCTATGAAATTTAGATGTTTTCATCAGAAAGCTTTACATTCAAGGTTTGAAATTTACACCTGCCAACCTGCCAAATGCGGGTAAAAATCAACAGTGGCGGGTAACGCTGTCAAATCACTAGCCAATTTGACAGGTTACTTATTAGTTAATCTGGTTTATTTCTTCTACTTTTTTTTGGCTAGTAGAAGTTCTGAATGGCCAGTAACTTAAAAATTGAGTAGCCAAATTGGCCAGTGAGTGAAAAAGATCATTTCAAATCCTGTGTGTATGTATATTATATATATATTACTTAACTTATACAAGCTTTATAAAAATGATAATTCTAGAAGAAAATTTCAGATGGCACTTAGAGGCTTTTGCATCTGAACTCTTCATATTATATATAAAATAAGGTGTGACATATTTAATCTGGTTTATTTCTTCTACTTTTTTTCTTTGGTTTCTTTTCTTTCATTCAGTAGAAGTTCTGAATGGCTGGTAACTTAAAAATTTAGTAGCCAAATTGGCCGGTAAGGGAAAAAGTACATTTCAAACCCTGTTTACATTTATGAGAAAACATTATATTTAAAATGGCGTGCTAGACATGTTAACTCCAGCACCTCTTTAACTTCAGCTTCAAATTTCTGGCCATCCACTAGTAGCTGCTCTGTGCTTGCCAACAGGTGTCCCAGACGATCCCGCACAGTTTTCCGTTTTCTCCTATACTCGCTGTCTTCATCGGAAAAATCTGCATCCTCCCGGGTAATGACATCTTCCAGAAGTCGCAGACACTCCTTGAGTGCAGCGTGCAGGACAGATATTTTTTCAGCATCTGACAGCTGAGGAACCAACGGAGGAATGGATACTAAATAATCTCCGGCAACCGGTGAGGATGGCAGTGATTCACTGTTTCTCTAAATGGGAAGACAAAGGAAATGAGTTGTGGTTACAAGGAATCGCCAGATGGAAGAAATTGTAAACAAACATGTAGTAAACATGATAGTGAGTAAAAGCAGCAATTAAAAATAATAAAAGATAGAGGCAAGTAAACTTATTCCTTATAAAGTCAACACACAATTTCCAAAGGTCCCCTAAACTTATTTAATACTCCCAAAAAGTTGCTAACTTTTTGAAAAGATACTACTTTTTAAAAAACAAAAAAACTCACTATATTTTAGCCTCAGCTTTAGCCTGAAAGTCTAATGCCCATTGAAGCATGTAGGCTACTTGGCATATTATTAAGTCACTAATTAATAATGTAGCACCCTCTGAAGCCAGGCTGGTCCTCAGCAGAGCAGCTCATATTAGGGTGAATAGTGAACAGATGTTGCTCACCTATTTCTAAAGAAAAAAGACTCCATTACATTCCAACCCGCTCCCACGAGTCAGGCTACTTTTCCCAACAAGCAAGCCGAAACTTTAAAGTACGTTTGAACATTCATGGGAAACAACAAGTAGGTGGTGGACCTGAACAATTTGGCAGGTAACCAAAAAATATTTATTACTGGAACAATATCCTGATCCAGAAACACATTCCCCTGCACGCACCGGCAAGTCTTGGATAGCACAGACAACGCTGTCACTTCGAACAAAATTCATTTGCTGCCTCCTCCACACATTCTTTTAACTTGCTAAATGTCATGATGTCGCAGACTTCAGTTTGCGTCACACACCACCAGACCATAATTAGGAAAGACTCAACAGTTAAATATAATAATCAGATTAGTTCTGTATAAATAAGCTCTATTTTTGAGACTCACGTATGCCTCCAGGAGTTGAATGCATTCCTTATGAAGAAGCCGGGCTAGAGCTGCGGTTTTCCCTGCGTGGCCCCGCAACCCATGACGACCGTTCGCACCTCTGCCAGCCATTTATACCCAAAAACACCTACTATTTGAAAAATAACGTTTGAATCAACAGCAGGAATAAATCAGCATGTTCTTGTTTATACTACCCCTATACACTACCGAAGGCTGCCTATAGATGTTGAATGGCGATCATCGGGCGCTGTTTCTCACTCCTTATATATTCGCAGTTCTTTCACTGTGGCCAACTATCTCGCATGACTTCCAGAAACGCTGCTCACCCCTTTGAACTGAAGATGTAGCACTGAATTACCCGTGACTCCGCCTCCTTATGGGAACGTGGTGCGTTTGAGGGGCTGGGAATATCAAGACGGAATTTCATTGGCCTAGAGTTCTTCATGGACCCACCGTGTAAAAGCTATGCAAACTGGAAAATATAAACAAATAAAAGGAAAAAAACACTCAATAGAGCTGTGTGCTTTAAGATCAGGATAATTTTCGAGCCTCTGGAATTTCCTATGGGTTTTCAGAAAAGCAGATTTTGGTTTATGAGTAAAATTAGGAATGTGGTTTACGTTCCACACGTTTTGTTTTACAAACTTGAATTGCACAGAATCCATCATACCTCAAATGTGAATTTTGAGCATCACATAAGCATCACGTTGGATTATTAGGATGTTTAAGTAAGTAGCAATGTTTGCAAATTATTGGCAAAACTTTAAAGAAATCGTACAAAGAACCGAGTCCAGAATTCTGAGGAATGTAAAAGCTGATTTATAATTCTTTTTATAAAGAAAATAGTAATACACTAATTTATGTTGTTGCAAGTTGCTTAAATTAAGTCATGACAAGATATTCCTATTTAAATACAGAAAAACCATAGGCTACTTTAATTGGTGTCAGAAAACATAATTAAATTAAACTTTTTGTGAATGGCCATTTTAATTCTGCCTAAATCTGTTGTGCTTTCTGCCTAAATCTGTGGTCGGCAGCCTTTTTGTTACTACATAAACACAAAAGGAACTGAGGTCAAGGAAGGGTGGTATAACAGGGTGTTATTTCACTTTTCTGTTTTTCTAAGCTTATCAGTGCCTTCAACTCCCCTTTTTACAATAGGGGACGCCAGGAAGTGTAGTAAAAAATAATGAATATCTGTCTGTAACTCATGCGTCATTTATTTGCGCTATGTGTGTCTCAAACTTATACAATAGTCCCATATTTGTCTGCTATATGGGGAAATAGGAATCTACACCCATCCCTTGTGTGATCTATAGTGTCAAGAGTGTTGTTGTTAAAAATACCAGGTGTGACATTAATAGAAAACATGGACATTGTAAATTGTGCATGAATTTTATTGTGGAAATCAATTTTTCTGAATTACTTGCTATAACCCTCCTTTTATACAAGTTGTAACATATTAATATGCATATAATTAGGTTATCCACAAATTTTGTCATTATCTTAAATAATAGTCTGTGATGTATTGGTCTGTAAACTGGTAGTAGAGTATTTGCTCTATAGTGTTCATAGTCTGAGGGCCCTATTGGAGGGGTCTCTTGAATAGGCAGTGAACACATATTCCCGCATAACTGTTTGATGGGTTGTACGTACACATTGTCTTTAATACATCCCTGCAAATGATCAAATAAAGTGACATTTATCATTTAAATGTATCTTTTATTTTTAATATTTATTTTATAATCCAAAAGTGCATAATATGCTATCAGTCAGTCAGTGGATGCATATTAAGAGCTGCATGTGAAACATGTTTTTGCAGTTTCACTATAAAGTTGCTACAGCTGTGGAAAAGTGATAGATCAGAACATGTGTCTGCTTGCAGACTGTGCATGAGAGAAGATATAGCTATGCTGTTGCCATATTCCTTCCTCCACTGATAACAGCTGCAACGAAAACGCTCATCTTAAACTTTAAAAATACATTTCATTATAACACTGTTAATTTATTGGATCCAGTATAGATGGATAATATGGTTCTTCGATGTATGCATCCTGCAAGCTGTTCCGCAAAGTGGTGGGGACAAAATAGTCCTTAGTAAAAAGTGACATGTCCCATGGAGACCAAATGATGCCTATGTCCATCACCACATTAGGTCTGTTTGAAAAGACTTGTATATCCCAGTGTTATTTTAGTATTATTTATACATTGCAGTAATTATTAATATTTTGAATTGGCTTTTATTTCATATTTTAAGTTTTAATTTAAATGTTAGTAGGCCTACTGTTAGGCTATTGTAATGATGTGGTGGTAGTTGAAGGCACAAGACAAAGATGAGCGTATAACACAATGTTTACTGGTAAAACTCAGACAGGATAAACACAAACACAACTAACATTAACGAGAACCGACAAGGGACTGAACATAACAGGGAGTATAAATACACAGGGTGAAATCAGGAAACTAACTAGACACTAGACACAGGTGGAGGAAGATTAATCAGGGATTAACAAGAACAGGCACAGCCAAGACATCATTGTGACAGCTATATATGCTTTGCCATTTTGATTAGATTGTATTTTACTTTTTTTATTTTTTTTTATAATTTTTCGATTTTAAATTTTATTTTCATATTTCAGTTTGTGTAAATTGTATATTTTAAAATCTGATAAAACGTTTCTATTTTTTTAATAGCCATAGTTTTAATTAACAATTCAACACTGATATTCTCATTGTGAAATCCCCAGTGTGAATCTGTAATTTAGTGCATTTGTTTAGGCACGTTGTTCAGATTTTAAAATGTTAGGTATAAACCTCGTCTGGTTTCAATTTTTTCCACACCACTTCTGGTCATGCTGATATCATTGTCGCGATACCATTCCGCGCCTCACGGTGGCACATTACTTTTTCTTTCCACGACAATCTGTTTGGGAACCAAGAAGAAACTCTGACATCCGGATTAATAAACGACTGACAATTTAATCCTCAAAAACGATTCATATTGACAAGTATTGGAACGGTTTTGGATCACAGTTGTCATTAACCGATATTTGAGTGGATATGAATTCGCTTGTGGGATACGGGGTATCATCCGAGTCAGAGGATGAAGAGAAGGGAGAAGACTATCAGAAGGAGTAAGTAATTCATTATTCACTAGACAAATACATTATCCATACTTTTTAAATCAGTATAGGTGTTTTTCATGTAAAAGAATGCCAAGTGTGAGGAGTAGCATCTTTCCACAGTCGAAAACTAAAATAATAGTTCTCTCAAAAAAAAAAAATCTTCATAATTTAGCATACTTAACGTTACTCTCATGTAATTACAAACCCATAGGACGTTCATTCTCTCTCTCTCTCTCTCTCTCTCTCTCTCTCTCTCTCTCTCTCTCTCTTCTCTCTCTCTATATATATATATGTGTATATGTATATAAAATATATATATGTGTATATATAATATATATATATATATATATATATATATATATATATATATATATATATACATATATATTTAATATACATACATACATACATAGATATTTAATATACATATACACACACACACACACACACACACATATATATATATATTTAATATACATATATTGTGTACCATTGAAGAAAGTGAGGGGTTTCGAAAGACTAAGGATGAAAAAGTGACAGATTTTAGTTGTTTTTTGTGCAAACTACACCTTTAATAAACTGAGAAGTGAGAATTTTTGACAGAATGGTCACCATTCACATGAATAAAAAAATGGGTACACTATTCCTTTAATGAGCTGAGAAGGATCAAGTATCACATTTTAAATAAACATCTTTAATTATTCCTGCTTAGGTCCTTCAAAAAGACGGATTGTGCTGTGAAGGAGGCAAAAAGCCGTAATTTCCTGTTGGAGTCGGAATCGCCTTCCAGTGAGTCTGAATCTGGTCCAGAGAACGAGGATCGAGAGGAGCCCTCACCTACTGCCAATCGCTCCTTTTCTGAGTCCTTGCTGACCCCGTCCCTCCGTCCTCACACTCACAAGCTCCCGCCTCCACCTCTGGGAGGCTCCAGCTCGGGTGGAGCGCTTACAGGCAGCAGTGTGTTTGCCAACCCCTTCAAAGTAATGGCTGAGGAAAGACTGAATGTTCTGCAAAAACATGTACCTCTTACTTTACAAGCTCGCCCCACCCAGATCGGCGGTAAGCGTATTTGTGTGGCCTACAGGAAGGATGGTCGCTGCCGCTTTGGAAGCCGCTGCAAGTTCGCACATGACAGCGATCTGCAGAGTAACTGTGTGGTCACCTCTGCTAATGGACCAAAAGACGATGATAATGTTGCAGGTTCACATAATCGTGATCCGCTGGCTTCTTGTGTGGAAGAGACAGACCCAGACGGAGAGAAAGACAATGAACAGCGAAAGAAAAGAAGAGTGGGGGTGAACGATTCTCTCATTCCACCAAAACGTGCACTCAAGCAGTATGCCAGACTCTCACACCCCTAAAAGACATCATAATGCTCATTAATTGGGCAACAACTCACTCTTATGTGAAAAACAGTCACGATGCTGTGTGTTATATTTATTGAATTAATATGCTACTAATAACATCATCAGTCTGTAAAATGTGTAAGACTTTTTCCAGAGGTCATTAAGACAAATGGCGACGTGGTCAATGCAAAAAGAGACTAACAAATATAAGAAATAGATGTCATTTATTTAGGTCTGTAGTTTCCAAAAAAACTTTTTATCTTACATTAGTTGAATTCTAAGGTTTTGAAACAATAAATGTAAATACGCATACATGTTTGTTGCCTTATGATTTAAAAAAATATATACTGTAGTGTATGTGTTAATGTTCAAACTTCTTTCAAAGTTTCTCTTTTTCACTTGAGCTATTGTGGTTTATTTCTACTAGGGATGCACAATGTATTGGTGTAGTATCTCTTACTGGTGATAGAAAAATCCCCCCCCCCATAAAATCGGCATGAAGAAATTAGGTATACGCCTGTACGTTCACAAGTTTGGAGTCAGTAAGATTTTTTTTTTTTTTTTGTGTGTGTGGAAAGTAAGTAGTATGTTTTATTCAGTAAGGATGCTTTAATTTGGTCAACAGTGACAGTAAAGACATTTATAAATAATGTTACAAAACTTTATATTTCAAATAAATGCTGTTATTTTAAACTTATTCATATAAGAATCTTGAAAAAATCAACATTGATAATATCAAGAAATGTTTCTTGAGCAGCAAATCAGCATATCAGAATGATTTCTGAAGGATCATGTGACACTCAAGACTACAAGAAGTTGTTAAAATGAACTAATATTTCACAATATTACTGTTATCACTGTATCAAATAAATGCAGCCTTGGTGAGCATGAGACTTCTTCAAAAACAAAAAATCTTACGACCCCAAACTATTAAATGATAGTGTATATCAGCTAATATTGTATATTTAGTTTGTTTCCACCATTTATGTCACCTTCATCATCACTATATTCTCACTTAAAAGTTAATCTTTAAAAATGTTATTTTAATAACACTGTTACATATAATATTTAGCATATTTCTAAATGAATTTTTTATTGTGATGCCTAAATTCACTTGTTACATTTGAAAAAAATTATTTGTTTTTAGGATTTCATTTTTAACTTTGGACAAAAAATTGAATTTTAACATGGATGGACCATAAAATGACAATAATTACCAGCTCATCTGTAATATGGATGCATCCCTAGTTTCTACAGTACCAATTCAAGCCACAAGATGGCACAACTTTGCTTACACAATGGCTTGCTTTAAACACACAGACTACCATGAATTGAGTTCTGCGAAAGCCTCTACAGCCACAAAACATCACACATACACACAAAACAGATGTGGTTGTTGGAGGGAACTATAACTGTTTATATACAAAATGAACAATGACAACAACTCAAACACAGTCTCCCTGGTACAGACATTTCTACAAAGCTACCAAAAGTTAATGCGATTACATACAATATATTTATGACTCTATATATTTAACTTCAGGGCATGTAGGAGGGTGACAAATAACAGTCATCTCACTTTCCTCCATGTTACACCAACTTCCTTCACTACATCAGAACACGCTGCATCTGGCCGTCTGAACTGTCCGTCATGTTTTGCTCCTCCCCCTGCCCACCTGCCTCCCAAACCCCACCCCCATTTCCATTCTCATTAGTCCCATCTCCCTCCCAGACCACCTGTCTCGTCTCCGAAGGGGTATTGGAAGACTGGGGAGACGTAGATGAAGAGGAGGCAGGATTACTCCCAAATCCCAAACCGCTCCGGCAGTCAGAGGGCGCCTCGGGCAGGGTTTGGGAGAGGAGGGGAGTATTGGGAACCGGGTTGTGGCTTGGGAGCCTAGGGAGGGTCTGGTTTTGATGTGGCTGGGTGGTCTGAAGAGGCATCTGCTGTGCAACAGAAACCATTGGGAGCTGCTGCTGAGGAAGACCTCTGAAGGACATGTGGACAATCTGAGACTGGGGGCTGTAGGACTGCACGGGCAACTGCTGGACCAAAGCGGCCTGCTGGGAGACACTTGTAGCAGAGGACTGGAGGGGGAGCTGCTGAATTTGGTGGTGTTGCTGCTGCTGTGAGACGGGCGTAGAGATGAACTGTAGAGGCATCTGCAGAGCGTGTGCGGAGGTCTGCTGTGAAGGAGCGCTGTTCGCCTCCTCTGTCGATGACATGGCCAGGGTCACCGGTACCTGCATGGAGTGCAGCGGGTGATCCTGATCCACAACCATCACTGGACCCACGTGCGTCACCGGGGCCACCTGACTGGCTGGTGCCGCAGAGCTCCCCTGGGCCTCAGGGACCCCCTGCTCTGTCTGTATGGAGCCCGTGGAGGTCTCCAGCAGCGTGGTGACTCCGGCAGGAGTGGTGATGAGGGCTCCGGCGTTGGCGGCCAAGGCCTCGGCAATGAGCACCTCGGGGTGGCTCTTGGCTTTGTGAGCAACCACACTGTCCTTCTTTTCAAACTTCTTGCCACAGATGCTGCAGGAGAACTGGTACGTGGCGTCCGCATCGTGCTTCTTCATGTGCCAGTTGAGGGAGGCCTTCTGACGGCAAGTGAAACCACAGATTTCACACCTAGGAAGGAGATGAGTGGGTAAAAAGCGACATGGAAGAGAGCAAATGATTTGAATTCTTACATTTATTCTATTGACTATAATAAAGAACTTGATTAGGCACTGGTAGGTTTCCCCGTAAATTAAACATCTTGATGAAGCAACGTTGACTCAACTGATGGTATTACTTTGAGGAAATGTTTTGTTTGTCCTACCAATGTAAGACACAGAGTTCAAGAAATCTGTCTGAAAAAGTCGTTCTGTGTTCCTACACTGATAAACATTTGGTGTAGAAACAATTTTCACTCAGACTTTGCCAGTAAATTTCACAATTACAAAGAAGCAGCAAGTAACACATTGAAATAAATGTGACATTTTTAATTTGAAAAAATTACATAGTATTTTCTTCTGATCTTTGAAAAATATTTTTTTTTTTACAATATAGCAATATATAGTTTTACAAAAAATATCAAGAGACTGTATGTAATACCTTACCTAGGCCGGTTTCAGACCTGGGTCATTTAGGCATATATGAACATGGCAATCGCGCTCGCATCCACACCAAAACAATCGCTCCGAGATCCCCCGATTGTAAACGACGCAATCCGACCCAACGCCGAGCAGGAATCAAGGCTAAATTCGTATAAGTGTTTGCGTGTCACGACAGCTACAGATAAAGCCACAATAAGCCCACACAGCGAACTTGTCAATCCATCTTAATGGATGACACAGAGGAACGCAAACAATGTGAACTCTGACCAATGTGACTTGCATTAACACATTTTGGTACGCTTTGAAATGTTGCCTTGTGAAAGCGAACCGAACCAAGAAGAAAATATAACATTGCAACAAATTAAGCCTCTGTTTTGGAACAAAGCAATGTCTGAAAACACCTTAGTCTCCTCAATTGGAAAAGTAATAGTGTGCAGTAGTGTGTAAGCAGCAGAGATATGACTTACTGTAGTGGCTTTTCTCCAGTGTGTATCATTCGATGAACAGCCAGGTTGTGAGAGCTCTTGAAGGCGCGAGCACAGAACTCACAGATATAGTCTCTCTGATCTGCAACACAGGCTGTACTTTAAAAAAGCCACCTAACCAAAGACACATTATAAGCATTTCAAGCTTTAGATGTGTTTGTCTTACCTGTGTGGTGCTTGGCATGGCGTAGTAGTTGTTTCTGCAGCCGGAAGAGTCTTCCACAAGAAGGGTGAGGGCAGACGTATTTCTTCTTCATCAGGTGTTGGTATTTAATGTGATGCTGCAGGGAAGAAAGACAACAGAAAGGTTTCAAGTCTAATTTCTGTGTTATGTATCAGTCAGTGAGGGAAGCGCCAGTTTGCGTTTGTACCTGTAAATAGCGTGGGTGGGCCAGAACTGTACCACATCCTTCCATTTCACAACGCACATACTGGACCGGTGGCTTTTTCCTGTGCAGAAGAATAAATGATTTTCAGTTAATGTAGGAAAGTAATTATTATTAATATTTTACTGGAATCTTCTGACTACAAAGTAAATACAAAATAAATTGTGGCATGCTGACAATTACCACAGAAAATAATTTCAACCCATCTGTAAAAAGAACGGACAGTGTTTACTGTAATGCACTTGATTGTACAGGAAATTAATGGATATACAAAATATAGTTATTAAACTTTTTAGAAACTATAGCCATAATCAGGATTACCACACTCGACCAATACATTTATATTTTTCCATGATTTTTCTATTGGCTTGTGACTGAATAATGTTTTTCACACTCAAAAACAGTGTTTCTTTAGAACTGAAAATGACTAGAAAAATTTCTATTGACTAGACATTTCTATTACTTTTCCATGATCTGTTATAATTTTAGTAATTATAATTTCTATGACTTTTTGGAAATCAACACTTGAAATTGCCTGACTTCTTTTCTTTTTTATAAAAAAAAAGGATATTACTTATTTATGGAAATTTTATCCAGACTTTATTTACAATAGCTTTGCTCCAACAAGCAGACACTACAACAAATAAATAATAATAAATATTATATATATATATATATATATATATATATATATATATATATATATATATATATATATGGGAACACTTTTACATATATATGTATATATATATGGGAAGACATTCTATAAGTTACTTTGTAACTACAGGTATCAGTCATTAGAATATTAGAATATGACTGTCTGCTTAATATCTGCAAATACTTTTTTTATGCTCCCCTAACAGACCTTATACTGACTATAAATAACTTTGCAACTACGTCAACTTATTCTACTAACCATAAACCTAACATAACAGTCTACTAGTGAGAGTTAGTTGAGATGTAGTTGTAAAGTTACCTATAGTTAGCAGAATGTCTAAAGTGGACCAACAAAATAATTGTAACCATATATATTCTTGCAAATCTGTATTGTAATTAAAAAAGATGGTTACTGCTCTACTCCTGTTTCAGTGTGAGATGCTTTGTTACCTTCTCTTAGGAAGACGAGGACTTTTATCATCTTTCCTTCTCCGTCCTCTTCTAAGACAAAAAACCTGACAGTTAATATTTGTTTATCATTCACATATCAGTTGTTTATAGGAGTGTCATGAAGCGCTTTTCTTATGTCCACTTATATTTTCATCACAAATATATAAAACAACGTTACTGACTCACTTCCTAGGCGGCTCAGCACCTTCCTCAACTTCAGCACTGGTCTGCACATCTGTGCTCTCCCCTCCCTCAGTTTTGATCTCTGTCTCTTGCTCGGTTGCCGTCTCCTGCCCTGTAGCCTTGTCTATCTTCTCCCTCAGTCTGGTTGGGGGTCTGCGCCTTACCTTAGGAAAATCTCTACACACCAGGACAGAAATGGAGAGGGCATAAGAGATGAGACCTTCATCATACAGAAGCTGGAAAACAAACATGCACCTCTCATACTTCGGATCATAGCTCTGGTCATTCAGGTCATCTCTAAAAGGGACATCTTCCTCGCTACTGACAGCATCCTCTTCCTCACTGTTGAACAAACAAACATGAGCATCAAGCCATAATTCATTGCCCACAAATCAAATGTACGACTAAAATCAGATTTGGCTAATGCTGTAAATCAGTGTTTCTCAATCTTTTCGCACTTTTCATTTGTTGTCATTTTCCAGTTGTTTGTGATTACTGGATAATGATTTTTAAAGCCATTTTTATACATTTTATTTTCTTATAAATAATATATATATATATTAGATACTTTCAGCTCCCACAAAAAGCAATTTCAGCAAATTAAATGTTTTCAAACTGAGCATGACTAGAAAAACCGATACTGACTTTAGAAATTGTCTTTATCATGACCTTTTTAATAATTCAATGACTTTTATTTGACTTATTTTTCCATTATAGTGGAAACCCTGAGAAGTTAGCATAATTCACAACTTTATTTTATCATTGACTGATTACTGTAATCATGCTATAACACAACATTTATAAAATGAAACAATAAGTGTTTCCAAGAGGTTATGATGACATAATTCTGTCAAATCCAGAAGACTACAGTCAGTATATATACAGGTACAACATTACCTCGGTGAATGGGGTAGGTAGTTTTTGTCTTTTGGATCATCCACAAATGGACACTCTTCCTCTTCCACAACGTCTTCATCATCCATGCTCTCCTCCTCTTTTGTCTCCACACTAAAATATGGCAGTAACAAACAAAGGGCTTGTTACACCAACACCAAAACAATAGCAGCCATCAGTGTCCTCAAAGACCCCACAAAATGGCTTGACGAGCAGTTTTTCTTTTTTTAACAAATAGCCAGCTGTGAATCATGCTGCGCTACTGGCCTTTGCTAGTTGGAGGACGAGAATTTGGATATATTTGGTAATGCAAGATATTTCGGGTAAATTTTTTCATGCATTTCAAATGCATGTAAAAGCCACGAAACTTTGATTTCGTGGGGTCTTTCATGAGAAAGTGTCCATGTGTTCTCATAATAAATGTGCAATCAATCACCTTGTTCCTGTCTTTTCGACTGCTTTATTGGCTTCCACTGCAAGCAAAATTGGCAACCATTATAGTAATTCTATATATGTACGTTTTGTAGTCAATATTTAGTCAAGAATTTGTAGTGGACCCATGTTCAGTCTACTACATTTAAAAGCTCAGCAGCGTACCATAGTCAATGTCCATTTCTGGCTCAATTTTAAACACAGTCCTAGGCGAGCCCCGGCAGGTGCGGGCCCCTGAGCGCACCTGCACCCGTCTACCGCGGGCCGCTGGAAGAGAACACAGTCACATGAAGCAGAATCAGATCACATCCTAAGGCAAGCTGTTTTACCATTTCTTCCTTAAAACTAACTAGTATCTATATTTACATTATTTGTTCTTTTTTTAATTACTAGAATGTTGTATGATACTAGTGAGTAGTATCCACTCAATTTGTAACTAATACATATTCATTAAATACTAGCATGTATTCCTTTGCTATTAGTCAGTAACCCAATAATGACTAGCTCTCTGACTGCTTACACAATGCAATTTTTTGCCAATGAATTCTATGGCAATATGCAATTTAGATATTTAGTAATAAGTTCTCATTAGTTAATGTATAAACTATCATTACCTAACAATGAGCAATCATTTTTTTAAATATAATTTATTCATCTTTGTTGACAACTGTAGTTAATAAAAACACAACTGCTCATTGTCAGTTCATATTAGCTCAGGTCCATTAGATTATATAAACAGATACACGTTTGGTTTTAGTAATTTATAAGTAAATGTTGAAATTAACAAAGATTAATAAATGCTTGAGAAGTATTTTTCATTGTTAGGTCATGTTAACTAGTTACTAATGTTAACAATATGGAACCTTACTGTAGTTACCAGACATATCAGATAACTATTCAAATCCTACTAGTTGGGATTCCAATTGTTGCTGGCATCTATTCCAGAATTACAAGTACTATTGAATAGACACTAGTTTGTGTTCCAATTATAACAAGTAACATGTTTAATCTTACTAGTATGGTTTTTAATTTTAACTATACCGCAGCTATTCTGACTAGTCAATGGTTACAACAAGTAAAAGTTATTGTAACCAGTACTAGAACCTAAAAGTAAACTAGCAAAACCAGAACACAAACTAGTCGAAAGTGAATTCTTTATGCCTGATTCACAGATCTCTATAGAATTCAATGGCAACAAATTTGGTACAATAAAGATACATTTTTTAACAATAACAATTACATTTAATAAATATGTTTTACAAATCACATTTAACAAATCTAAAGAATATATAAAAGAGAGTAGTCACTTTTGGATTACAACAAGACTTATGGAATAATCATACAACGGCTGGCCATATACAGCCTCCTTTAGATGCTCATTAACAAAATAAATGTCATTTAAAGTACCTCGATTAACCAGCGCATCCTTGTTTTCTTCCAACCTGTCATAAGACGGAGAAACAGGCGGTTTTATTTATTATGTCTCATCTTTCACATTCTCCTTCCCAGTGTTAAAGATTGGGCGTGCGTGATTTATTTAGCCCAACTAACGTTACTCTCTCAGAAACACAGCTAACGTTACTTTCACTAGTGCAAATGTAAACACTGCAGTCTGCCAACATTACGCCTAAACGTGTGAAAGGAGCACAGAAATGCCATGCATTACTATTAGGATATTCACAAGCGAGGCCTTGTAATATTACCCTAAAACACATCGCGTATATTACAGACTGAAAAGTAGCACGTACTCATCCGGCAGGTCGCAGTCGCCGACGCTCTCTCTGCCCGCATCCGATGAACTTGCAGCGGCTACTGCGCTCTTCCTGCGCCGCGGGCATTTCGCTTTCCGCCGGCGATTCGCCGCTGCCTCGCGTGATACTTCATCCCGGTCCCCCCCGATATCACTCTGCCTCCACACGGGAATCGTTCGCGTTGACCTGTCCCGTAAAACCCGTCCGGAACCCGCCTGGCTCGTCGCAGCTCCGTTTGTTTCGGGTGGGCAAGTCCCTTCGGTCGCCGAGCACCCCTCCCCGCGTCCTTTGGACGCCCTGCACGGGCTGGATGCGGTACTCTGCCCCGCGGATTTCTCCATGGCCGTCTCACTCTCCACCTCCTCTTTGTTGTTCGGGAGTTGCGGCTCCATCACCACTAAAGTTGTTTTTTCTCACTTCTGCACTCCTCAATAATTCTCAACAAATTAAAACATAGCTTGAAATAAACAGGAGGCATAAAATATGAAAAATGTTGGATTGCTAACGGCCCTGATCCGATTGTCAAACATATTTCACTGGACGCTCTTACGTCTCTTTGCAAATTTTGTGCAGAAATGTAAGTCGAAAATGTAGTATATCATCTCTATAATAACAGTGCAAAATTAATTTTAAAGACCCAGACCCTATTTAAAGTTCTTAAAGCTATAGTAAGCCACGCTGTTAGCAGGGCCCACTACGGTTGCTCTTTGTTGCGTCTCCTTTAAGTGGAGCTGAAGCCGAAGTCAAGCTCAGCAGCGACACGCAGCGCTACGGCTGTACGTGTGCCAGTTTTCACTGACCTACAAAAGTTACTTTGTTAAATACAAATAACCAACGTCGTTCCAGATGTACTGTAAATTGAAGAATATGGCGTAGTATGAGCCTTTCAAAGCATAGAAAAGAGCATCGCAGTCAGCTTTTAGGCGTTGTTGTCCTTTTAATTAGTTGGGTCCGTTCAACATAAAGAAAAACGTATGTATGAAGTAAAAGTATGTCTCGTTATTTATATATTTTTCTGTTGAAAAGATAGAGCAGTTAAATAAAACCAGATTTTTCACAGAAACAAATCCATAAAAGTGTACTTCAATATTATATGTATTAAAACTAACACAATTTAGCTATTTTCTTACATGAATAAACTTTTACTATGCCTTTAATTATTTTGGACTTATAATTTTTCCTGCTTTTCAAATGCATTTTTATGTCCATATTTGATTGTTTTACTTTATTGTCTTGTCCCACTTGACCCAGAGGACCCAGACATTCAATCTCATAATCACAGTGCCCTTAATAATCTTTTCCCAAAAAAATTTGTCTTGTTGTCTCTTGTACCAAGAAACATCAGTGTCATTTCCAGGCTAATTTTATGTTTTTAGATATAAGGCTGGAGTTGAAACCGAAAATACATGGCATTTATACATTGCTGGGCACTGCAGAACGGGGACACAAAGGCCATGTCTCACAAACTATAAGGTTTTATGTAATTTTGTATGTCGGTTTCAAACACAAAAACTGTCTTAAAGTTTCATATGATTAAAGAGACTATAACCCTACCCTTTTTTAGGGTGCTACTGGACCTTCAAGCTCCACCCATCATCTCTGCAGTGAGCGAGAGAGCAGCTGCTTGACTGATCTTACAGTGGCGTCTTGTCTCCTGTAGATGGCGGTCTACAACCAGATAATCCTTCCGGTGAAGCAAGACTAGCAAGTTTTATTGAGTAAACGAAACTGCCCTTTTGACAAGAAAAACGAAACTCAGTTTACATCTACACTTGCACGATGTGCTCTTCATTTAGAAGTAGTTGTAACTTAATTTTGCATCCATTAAAGAGAAACGTTTATACTAACTTAATATTTGCATTGAAAAGAAGAAATGTAAAGTAGTTGACAATCGAGTGTTTTCTTTTTGTGATTTTAAAGAGATAGAGAGACAGCATCCGTTTAGGGTAGGCTAGATACAGCTTGATTTAAAGCAGTAGCAAAGTGTTAGGTGTATTTAGATGTCAATTTAATACATGCAATAGCCTTGTTTGTGATTATCATACAAATAATAATTATTACAATTTCATATTCATCTTTTATCATTTTCATCTTTTGATTTTTTTTCATGACTTTCTTTATAGCTGTGCAGGACATTTTTCATGGACCATCAACAACGACGACCTCAAAGTCTTGGATCTCATCTTTCTACAAAATGCTGGTGGTTTCTATAATTGTTGCAGCTATTGCTATAGGGATTCAGGTATGCTTAAATGTAGCATATATTTTGTCTTTTTTTTTTTTACTCTGAGCTGATTATCTTTTTAACAAGCATTACAAGTTGGCAAATGTCATAAAATATATATAAATCACTTCTAGATTTTCAAGCAACAAAAACTGGATTTTGATGCTATAGGTAAGGTAGGCTTACTAATTTTCTTTTTGATATACATAAATATATTACATTAATTAGCTCTGTCAGGATTATGAACATTATTAAAAAGGCTAAATATTGGTGTAGTTCTTTGTTGTTTTACATAAATGTTTGTAAATTTAAATAAGTTTGAAAAAATGCTATCATTCTTTTTAATGTACAGAGTATCAGACAGGAGATCCACTCCGGATTCTTCTGGTTGGAAAAACAGGAGTGGGGAAAAGTGCAACAGGCAACACTATCCTGGGACAAAAGCTTTTTGAATCAGAGATATCATCCTCCTCTGTGACTGGACATTGTGAAAAGTTTCATGCTTTAATAAATGGCAGAAACGTGTCTGTCATTGACTCTCCGGGCCTGTTTGACACCAGCCTTACTAAAGATGAGGTCATTGACAGAATTAAACTCTGTATTCCACTCTCTGCTCCTGGTCCACATGTCTTCTTAGTTGTGATTCAGCTGGGCAGATTCACAGATGAAGAGGCAGAAGCTGTTAAAATCATTCAAGCAGTTTTTGGTGAGGAAGCCTCTACATACACCATGGCACTGTTCACTCATGGAGATCGATTGGAGGACAAGAACATTCACACATTTGTGCGGGACAGTCCAAAACTGCTCAGTTTCATCAGAACTTGCAGTGGAAGATACCACGTGCTCAACAATAAAGAACAGAATCCTGAACAGGTCATTCAGTTGCTCGACCAGATTGATAAAATGGTCACTGGAAATGGTGGGCAACATTACACCAGTGAGATGCTTGAAAGGGCAGAGAGAGCGATTGAGAAAGAGAAACAACGTATCCTGAATGAGAGAGAGGAGCAGAGACAGAGGGAAATAGAAGCTCTGAGGGCTACACTTGAGGATGAGGCCTATAAAAAAGCATTAAAAAAGTTAAACAATGAATATGACTAGATGGCAAGATGAAATAGGCCTTCCATTCCATCCAAGTGGTTAGTGCTTTGATTAAAGCAATAAGCAAATTCTTCTTTTGATCATCTTCTGATGTGATCCACATGAAAACTGTTGCTACTGAAAAACTTAAGTACAGAAGGTATTTTTAAAGTTTGCACATTTATTAATAAATAGAACTAAAGAATGTGTTTACACTACATTCTGGCAAATGTGATATACAGAATGAAAGTTTAATATGAAATGTTTGATGAATGTGTCTGTCTGTATTATAACTTGTTCATAAATTAAGCAGCTGTGTTCTGTATAAATTGTAGCTATATGAGATTTTGTACCTCTTTTTGTATGTGAGAAAAATATGCATCATGAGATCCTTTATCCTCTTTGTGTATATATATCATACTCTCTATATACATTTATATTATGTATATATATATATATATATATATATATATATATATTATTTGCTATGTTTTGCTATTGCTCTATAATGTTGTACAAAGAAGATTAAACTATAGGCTATGTGTCATGGGCTGGTTGCAGCAAAGGTGAAAAAAGGAGAAGGATCTGCACAGCAGACTTTATTAATAACTAAATCAAAATAACAAAACTGATCTGGTTTCTCAGGACTTCAAAAACATGAACAGAACAACCAGGCAACATTAACAATAACAGACAACTAAACAGAACCAAACACAGGGCTTAAATACACTTAGCAAACAAAGGCGCTGATTAAGTAGACACCTGAACAGAATACGAAACGCAGTTCAAAGTTTTATGACAGTTACAGTTTACGTTAATCAGTTTCTTGTGGATTATTAGTGTGTTGGTCTTGTTATATCGCTAGTAAACATACAGTAGGACTAGATTGTTTGTGGAATGTGCTTTACTGAATATCTCTAAGCTCAGTGAGTTGAGTGCTGTTTGGAATGTGTACCCTTGGACCAGATGTGCATGAATGCCATTCTTAAAGGGGATGTCTATTCTGCCCTACAAAACAAAAAGGCAGTAACTGCATTTTTGGTCAAAAATGAGTTATCATTTTCATGACATTCAAGGTATCCTTTGTTATGTGACAAAACATCTTATCTCAAATGTGTGTCGTTTTGGAGAAAAATGGTAATAGTTTTTGGAGAATCTGTAGTTACTGCCTTTTTCCTTGGTATGGTGCCACATTTTTGGTAAGTAATACAAAGCAAGTTTACAAAGCAAGAATACAGTAACTGCAAAATAGGGGTAAAATATCAAATTAAATATGAGGATTGATATGTACAAAGAATAAGCTAATATAAAGTAACAAAACAGCCACATGTCCAATAATCTACCTACAACTACTTAGGCTGGATGACAGGATAACTTTAAAGTCATTTTTCTCAGTTCTGCACTCTGCGTAGTTACTGCCTTTTTGCTTTGTAGGGCAGTATTGTCTAATGCTATTTAATGCATATTACACTGTTAAAGAGTTGACTTCTCGTGCTAAACATGGCCAACGTTTCAAAAAACGACACTCGGTTACTAACGTAACCTTGGTTCTCTCTAGAGAGGGAACGAGTGTTGCGTAAGTTTAGCTTACGCTACGGGAAAACTCCTTTTCTCGAGAATACTGAAGCAAGAAAATTATCCTTAATTTTCCAAAATGTAAAACGCATTTGCTGCAGCAGGCAGACATAGGCGAGACAGCTCTCGCGCCTGTTGGCTGCTCTGCAGCAACTGCTGCAACCTATCAGTGCGTCTTGGCATGACTCCAGCGCCAATGGGAAGCCTCCCCGCGCTACGTCATGACCACCCAAAATGGGTGTGGCCTTAAGCCTATAAATACCCATCGCCCAGGTTGCACAATGATTTCAGTCGACTAGAAGCGAAACCATAATGCAGCACAAGCACGGCAGCATACACAACACTCGTTCCCTCTCTAGAGAGAACCGAGGTTACGTTAGTAACCGAGTGTCGTTCTCTTACGAGAGTACTCTCGTGTTGCATAAGTTTAGCTTACGCTACGGGAACCCCATGTAAAACGCTGTGCGTGTGGAATTCCAACACTAATGTCCCAAGGGCAGTATGCCCGGGGCTCATGTAAGTGGAATAAACACGGAGCGGTAGAACGGGGAGGGACGACTCGGTAATGTGAGATAGGTGCACGCACATAAATACAGTTAAGGCAGTACATCAACCTTGAAACTGCATAAGCCCACAGGACGTTGCAGCATATCAACAGTCTAATCAAACTGAGTTGGGTAGAGACAATGTTAATATGGTATAATCAGACTGAGAACAGCCTGGCCTGTAAGGTGGGCACTTCTAGGTTATAAAACCTTATAAATGTAGACAGCGAGGCCCAACCTGCTGCCATACAAATATCATGAAGTGAGACCCCACTTGTCCATGCCCACGACAAGGCCATGCCTCTAGTCGAGTGGGCCCTAACCCCCAAGGGGCAATCCAGGCCCTTGGAAGCATAAGCTGGAAAGGGTCTGTTTCGAGAGGGCTTGCCCTTTGACGCGGCCACCGAATGAAACAAAAAGCTGCTATGTTTGCCTAAAGGCAGCAGAGCGCTGCACATAAGTCCTTAAAGCCCTTACTGGGCAAAGTAGGTTAACCCCAGTCTCACTGTCGGACGCAGGGAGGGCCGAAAGGGAAATAACTTGCTCTCTGAACGGAGTCGCAAGCACCTTCGGGACGTAACCATGCCTTGGTTTGAGGATGACCTTGGAGTCATTAGGCCCAAATTCCAGGCACGTAGCGCTCACTGAGAGCGTGTGCAGGTCGCCCACTCGTTTTCCTGAGGCTAGTGCCAGCAGAAAAGCGGTTTTGAAGGACAGGTCCTTTAGCTCCACCGCGTGTAATGGTTCGAATGGTCCACCTTTCATGGCCTCAAGGACCGTGGAAAGGTCCCACGCTGGAACCGAGGGTGGTCGAGGAGGGTTCAGCCTCCTTGCACCCCTGAGGAAACGGATTACGAGGTAATTCTTTCCCAGTGACTGGCCATTCGCGGGCTTCGTGAAAGCCTCTATAGGCCGCCACATACACCTTGAGCGTGGATGGGGTTCTCCCGCTGTCCAACAGCTCTTGCAGGAAAGAAAGCACCACCGTTACCTCACAATCTAGTGGGTTAAAGTCATGAGCTGAACACCATTCAGCGAACACTGACCATTTAGACGCATAGAGCCGTCTAGTAGACGGAGCTCTAGCCTGAGTGATCATGTTCAGCACTCCCTCTGGGAGGTGAAATGGTGATAGTTGATCGCCCACACATGTAGGGCCCACGGCTCGGGGTACGGGTGCCAAACTGCGCCCTGGGCCTGAGACAACAGGTCCTTCCTCAGCGGAATCGGCCATGGAGCTGTGTTCCCCAGTTCAATCAGTTCTGGCGACCACGCTTGATTTTCCCATTGCGGGGCTATCAGGAGTATCGAGCATTTGCTCTCCCTGATTTGCTTGATTACCTGTGGTAACAAGGCGACCGGGGGAAACGCATAGAGAGGGCACCTGGGCCAGTTTAGGGCCAGCACATCCCTTTCTTTTGAAAAGAACATTGGGCAGTGAGCGTTGGTTTGCGACGCGAACAGGTCTACCTCTGCTCTGCCGAAAATGTCCCAGATATTTTGCACCGTCATGGGATGAAGAGACCACTCTACTGGGGAGAGCTTGGCCCTGGATAGCATATCTGGGCCCATGTTCAGGACGCCCGGCACATGAGCCGCTGTCAGCGAGCACAAGTTGTGCTGGCCCCATATAAGGAGGCGTCTTGCTATTGCAAGAAGGCTCCGGGATTTGAGGCCGCCCTGGCGATTTATATAGGACACCACTGACGTGTTGTCTGTTCTGACCAGAACGTGGTGGTTCTTTAACACAGGGAGAAAAAACTGACGGAAGTTTTCGACCGCTTTCATCTCTAGACAGTTTATGTGTAGATGCTTTTTTGCATCTGACCACAGGCCCATGGAAGGTCTCCCTTCGTAAAGGGCGCCCCAACCCGTGTTGGAAGTGTCTGTCGAGACTACTTTGATTTGTGAGGCGGCACCGAAGTTCACACCGGTCTGGTACCAGCCGGTTCTCATCCACGGTTTCAGAGCTGTAACGCATGTCTGATTCGCCGTGAGACGAAGCAAGCCTGTCTTCCACGCTCTCGCTGGTACACGCCGTTTCAGCCACAGCTGAAAGGGGTGCATGCGTAGCAGGCCCAGTTGCAGTACCGTCGAGGCTGAGGCCATGAGACCCATCATCCTTTGAAGCACTCTGAGGGGAAGATTCTTTTCTACAGTGAATGTTGCTGCAAAGCGCTGGATTCTTCCATTCTTCTCTTGTGCTTAGCACTTGTATTACTCACTATCACAGAGCTGTAGTTCATCCAGTTTCCGAACTCTCTCAATTCAGATAATTTTACACGTATAAAATGAGTCATTCACTATATCATACTCGTTCTATTGTCTGACGAAAAATTATATATTATAGGAAATGAGAACAACTTTATTGGACATTCAGCTGTATTATATTATATTATATTATATCATATTATATTATATTATATTATATTATATTATATTATATTATATTAAAATACAGTATGTGAGCACGGATTAGAATAGAAAACACATTAGGCAGGCAGAACGCAAGAATGACGTGATGACGTCATGAATATGCTAATTGACGCATGACGTCATCTAGCAACATTTAGCAACTTTTTGGGCAGGGTTTAGCTACTTTCCTTTGAAAATAGTTGGCAACACTGGAGCGCGCCCATCATCGTGCAAGTTCAGGTTTACGGAAGCCATCGGCAGCGCTACACGGCACGCCTCCAGGAGCTCAGCTGTTTTCGGAAAGACTTCCGAAAACAGCTGAGTCTTTAGTTTTAATCAGATTTATAAAAGACAGATACATATGTCTTTTATAAATCTGATTAAAACTAAAGACTCTTCGGAGATATAAAGGATGCAATACTACTCTATAGGTACTCAAAGGGTTAGTTCACCCAAAGATGAAAATTCTGTATGTAATTACTCACCCTCATGTTGTTCCAACCCCGTAAGACTTTCGTTCATCTTCGGAACACAAATTAAGATATTTTTGATGAAATCTGAGAGCTGGCTCACTCCTTCATAGGCTGCCAGGTAATCGACATCTGCCATCACAGAAAAGTTAGTAAAGACATTGTTAAAATAGTCCAAGTCCAAGTGACTGCAGTGGCAAAAAACACCCCCAAGCAAATGCAGTTCTTCTGGGTTGTACGTCAGAACGTAGGCTCACTATTGGCCAGCATCACACGCATCACACACATGACCAGCGTCGGCCAATAGTGAGCCTACGTTCTGACGTACAACCCAGAAGAACTGCGCTGTACACTACGTGAACTCACTCAGAGGCCCACAAAGAAGAAAATGAATAGTTGAATAATCGTTATTTTTGTTTTGTTTTTGCGCACAAAAAGTATTCTCGTCGCTTGATAATCTTAAAGCTGAGCCACTGTAGTCACTTGGACTATTTTAATGATGTCTTAACTAACTTTACTGGGAAGGAGTGAGCCAGCTCTCAGATTTCATCAAAAATATCTTAGTTTGTGTTCCGAAGATGAACGAAAGTCTTATGGGGTTGGAACAACATGAGGGTGAGTAATTACTGACAGAATTATAATTTTTGGGTGAACTAACCCTTCAAGATTAACATGAGATTAACCCTTCAAGATTAACATGACATTAGCAGAAACTGCGTGTTTTATGTCTCCTTTAAGGCTCTGATTGAAGCTTTCGACCCCACCATTTGCTTGGGGGTGGTAGAGAGCGTCCTGGATATGCTTAATTCCCTTATTGCAAAGGAAAGTGGAGAAGTCAGCAGAGGTGAACTGCAGTCCATTGTCAGTAGTGATGGCATGGGGCATGCCCCAGCGTAAAATACTTGAAAACTTCACGAAAAAAATACCATAAACTCTCTTTATATTAATGGAGTTATAAGCAACTGCCCGAAAGTAATTTCTGTAGAAATTTTATAGTTCTTTATATAGCTCATCTTCTCTGCATCAGACTGCCATGTTTTTTTATAATTCACACCAGCATACAGCTGGTAGACCACAAATTTAGAGACTTGTGTGACATAAAAATAGAAGAATTTGATAAAGCTAAATTATACTCAGGGAAATCTCCAGGCCCTGATGGCCTCACTTCTGAATTTTATAATTTCTTTTATTGAAGATTTGAGGGAGTTAATGTTTCAAGCCTTTCTCGAATTAGTTCAGAAAAAAATTCACTAACTTCGACTATATGAAGCAAGGACTGATTACTCTTATACCCAAGCTAGGTAAAGACACTCAACAAAGACAACCTTCACCCCATCACTCTACTTAATTGCGATTATAGATTTTAGTTCATATACTTGCAACAGACTTAAGGAATTTTTTGATCAAATAGGCTAATTAGTGAATCACAACCTGGTTTCATGAAAGGCAGATCAATTTATAATAATATCAGACTAGTTCTTTCTTTTACATTCTCATAAATGGATTGAGGATGATGCTTTAATCTATTCTTGGACTTTATGAAAGCGTTTGACAAAATTGAACACAATTTCATATACAGCTCTTTTGAAAAATATGATTTTGGTAATAACTTTATCTCTTATAAAAAATATAAAGATATGAATAGCTCAATATTACTCTTATGGGACATCCCAGAGATTTCATATTTCACAAGGAATTTGGCAAGGCTGTCCCATTTCCCCTTTCCTATTCATCTTGGCTGTAGAAATGCTTGCTATTTTATAGACATTTTATATTTATAGACAATAGCTTGATAAGCTCAATGTGTTTGGATTGGAAGACAAATTGGTATTAGTCAATTGGCCGATGACACAAACCTCTTTTTAAAGGGCAGACATCAAATTGATTCAATTAATTATTTCTTCTCCAAAGCATCCGGCTTACATTTAAATAGGCTATAAACGAATTGCGTATTGAACTATACAATTGAATTCTTTATGTAATATCCTGATTAAAACATCTGTAAAATACTTAGGGACAACTATTACCAAAGGCAACAATCATAGTAACATTCTGATTTCATAATGGAGCTGGACGTCAAGCTCCACCCATCATCTCTGCAGTGAGCGAGAGAGCAGCTGCTTGACAGATCTTGCAGTGGCGTCTTGTCTCCTGTAGATGGTGGTCTACACTAAACCTTCCGGTGAAGCAAGACTACCAAGTTTTGAGTAAACGAAACTGTCCCTTTGTCAGGAAAGAAAAGCGAAACCCATTTACCATCACGATGTGTTCTACATTTAAAAGTAAGTAACTTAATTTTTGCGTCCATTAAAGAGAGAGTTTTACACTAACTTAATATTAGAAAATGAATAAAAGAAATCAGCTGATTAAAGTTGTTTTTTTTAATGAGAATCAAGTGTTTTGCGTGATTTTAAAGAGATAGAGGCATGTGTTCGAAATCGTCCACCCTTCTCCACTATTACCTAAAGTAGTCCACTTCATATGGAAAACAAGCCTCATAAATATAAATATTTTATGTAATTCATATCAAGGAGGTTTGAATGTGCTTGTTTTGTTACTTCTAATACAATTTTCAAGTTGCAGTTTTGTACAATAAATACATGTTTAATAAAAGTTTGTTGCATTGCAAATTGTTCAATTCTTCCTGTCTGACACTGAAATATGGAGAGTAACACCTGCACACTGAATCAATGTAGGCCTATGTTACACATAAACAAACAAAACTCAATAACTGTTATTTAATAAATATGACTAAATAAATAAATAATACAATAATATTACTGTATAAATAAATAATACTATAATATTATAGTAAAACAGTTAATATTTTCAGAATTCTATGCTCATTGAGACAAAAAGCTAAAGTTAATTAGTGAAATTTAAGGTCTTTTTTTTAACATGTTTGCAAGTAACCATCCCTGATTGTGTTGCAACTGTCCCCTGGGGTCAGTTGCAACATCTGGCTTCTTCCATTCAAATAAATACTGAGAACTATATGTCATATGTAATCATCTTTAAATGGTATGGGTAATTAGCAGACAGATGCAAGTTTAATATATACAAATTTGTCTAGTCCAAATAGTCTCTTTTTCGAAAAAGTATTTTTCGAAATGTTACATGTATGTTTTGTTTGAAATAAACATAAAAAAAAAACCTTGCATTAAAATGTAATTAAAATGACTAAAATAACAGCAATCTACAGCAATACAGTATCAGTAATCAAAATATGAAAATTTATTTTTGTTTTATCAAGTAAAATTGTCCATTTGTGAATACATTTTTTTTTTCATCACTCCCTCCCCATTGACAAAATTCAATGAAAATGCTTGAAACCATATCACAGAAAGACTTGAACACCCTGCTATTTTGCAAGTTCTCCCACTTAGAAATCATGGAGGGGTCTGAAATTGTCATCGTAGGTGCATGTCCACTGTGAGAGACATAATCTAAAAAAAAAATCCAGAAATCACAATATATAATTTTTTAACTATTTATTTGCATGATACAGCTGCAAATAAGTATTTGAACACCTGAGAAAATCAATGTTAATATTTGGTACAGTAGCCTTTGTTTGCAATTACAGAGGTCAAACGTTTCCTGTAGTTTTTCACCAGGTTTGCACACACTACAGGAGGGATTTTGGCCCACTCCTCCACACAGATCTTCTTTAGATCAGTCAGGTTTCTGGGCTGTCGCTGAGAAACACGGAGTTTGAGCTCCCTCCAAAGATTCTCTATTGGGTTTAGGTCTGGAGACTGGCTAGGCCACGCCAGAACCTTGATATGCTTCTTAAAGAGCCACTCCTTGGTTATCCTGGCTGTGTGCTTCGGGTCATTGTCATGTTGGAAGACCCAGCCTCGACCCATCTTCAATGCTCTAACTGAGGGAAGGAGGTTGTTCCCCAAAATCTTGCAATACATGGCCCCGGTCATCCTCTCCTTAATACAGTGCAGTCGCCCTGTCCCATGTGCAGAAACCCTCCCCCCCCCCAAAGCATGATGCTACCACCCCCATGCTTCACAGTAGGGATGGTGTTCTTGGGATGGTACTTATCATTCTTCTTCCTCCAAACACGTTTAGTGGAATTATGACCAAAAAGTTCTATTTTGGTCTCATCTGACCACATGACTTTCTCCCATGACTCCTCTGGATCATCCAAATGGTCATTGGCAAACTTAAGACGGGCCTTGACATGTGCTGGTTTAAGCAGGGGAACCTTCCGTGCCATGCATGATTTCAAACCATGACGTCTTAGTGTATTACCAACAGTAACCTTGGAAACGGTGGTCCCAGCTCTTTTCAGGTCATTGACCAGCTCCTCCCATGTAGTTCTGGGCTGATTTCTCACCTTTCTTAGGATCATTGAGACCCCACGAGGTGAGATCTTGCATGGAGCCCCAGTCCGAGGGAGACTGACAGTCATGTTTAGCTTCTTCCATTTTCTAATGATTGCTCCAACAGTTGACCTTTTTTCACCAAGCTGCTTGGCAATTTCCCCGTAGCCCTTTCCAGCCTTGTGGAGTTGTACAATTTTGTCTGTGTCTTTGGACAGCTCTTTGGTCTTGGCCATGTTAGTAGTTGGATTCTTACTGATTGTATGGGGTGGACAGGTGTCTTTATGCAGCTAACAACCTCAAACAGGTGCATCTAATTTAGGATAATAAAGGTGGACATTTTAAAGGCAGACTAACAGGTCTTTGAGGGTCAGAATTCTAGCTGATAGACAGGTGTTCAAATACTTATTTGCAGCTGTATCATACAAATAAATAGTTAAAAAATCATATATTGTGATTTCTGGATTTTTTTTTTTTAGATTATGTCTCTCACAGTGGACATGCACCTACGATGACAATTTCAGACCCCTCCATGATTTCCAAGTGGGAGAACTTGCAAAATAGCAGGGTGTTCAAATACTTATTTTTTTCTCACTGTACATGTTTGAGCTGTTTTAACTAAAAGCAGCTTGCACTGGTGTATCTTAAAATATGTCAGTGCCATTGTTTTGTCTCAAGATGCACACCAGTAATGTTTTTTTTCTCTTTCTAAGGCATGTTTATAAAAGCTACTTAAATGCCCTAATTGAACTAAGGCCTAATCCTGGCTCTATCTAAGCCCTGTTTGTGAAACCAGGCCATAGTTTTATTTATTTTTTCTTATAAATTTGTTTTACACACTATTCCATAGGCCTGTATGTATGCTTGGGCTGTAAAAATTTTTTATATGAACAAATATTAAATATGAATATATTTATAGGCTATATTTATATTAAATATAAAATATATAAAAAACAAAAACGAAAATGATAATACAGTAAATTATAACTGATATTAAACACATACAAAACGAAAGTTAAAGATAAAATAATCCAGGCCTGGCCTATCTCGTTCTTCACTGTCGTTGCTCCTCTTTTTTTGCTTCCACTCCTCTGTGAGAGATACGAGACCGGTGCGCCGCTCTCTCACAGCTCTCGGCCTCGTCCTGCTTTCCATAATGGTATATATGAGTTGAACACACGTGAACGCCACCACAAAGTCGTAAATACATGTGGGAAGCTCTGGATTTTCTTTATGCCCTGATCTTTACGAGTTGGGGGCATGTCAGTGTGAAACATGGGCGGAATACCACAATATTTATAGGTATTTAGCAGTCACATTGTCAGGCTTTTTATTACAACAAAATAAGATAATTCCCTGCACAAAATATGATGACATTGTAATATAAAGTAACAATATAATGTGTAACAATAAAGTTTAAAGTGGCTTTGCAAATTAATAAAAAAAGTTAAAGCAAAAAACATTCTTTATTTTTAATTTACAAGAAGTAGAGTTTAAAAACCTTGTAATTAAGAGAAGGTACACCACCATCTTGCTCCAACGAAAGTGACTTGAACTCACCTGACGTTGTAAACATGACTTCTCAACTTGTAAATACGAACTTCCCAGGAGGACTTGAACGCACCAATACTCTAGCATGTGTGGGGGGAAATTAAGCACGACCTGCTGTGACGTCACAATCATGGTGCATTGTGGTCTATGGATCTGCCTGAAATGTACATGTTGAGTAGACTTGCTCCCTCGGTTAAAATTGAGGGGTCGAGGGTCTGTCCAAATAAACTTCCCTTGTCCACTTGACGAAGTTGAACTCACTTCAAAATAGCGGTGGGGATTCCCCCCAGGGGAAGTGCTTAGGGAAGTTTGCGAGTGTAGGCTATGTCTAAAAGTGGAGTTAAGGCCAATTTTTAATGCTCTTCCCTCACTAACTTCCCTCCGTCTCATTCACTCAGATGTATGTCATTGCTTACATTGCATAAGTGCCCACTACTGGCGGAACCCTTGAAATGTGTTCCAATGTAACAAACTATGCCCTTGATCACTTGGAATCTGCAATGGAGCTGATTAATTATGTATAGTTTTTTTTCCTTATTAATTTGTTTTACGCACCATTCTATAGGCCTGTATGTATGTTTGGGCTGTTAAAAAATTTAATATAAACAAATATGAATTATGCATATATTAATATATTTACACTGAACAAAATTAGAAAGGCAACACTTTTGTTTTTGCCCCCATTTTTCATGAGCTGAACTCAAAGATCTAAGATTTTTTAAGATTTCTCTCAAATATTGTTCACAAATCTGTCTAAATCTGTTAGTGAGCACTTCTCCTTTGCCGAGATAATCCATCCACCTCACAGGTGTGGCATATCAAGATGCTGATTAGACAGCATGATTATTGCACAGGTGTGCCTTAGGCTGGCCACAATAAAATGCCACTCACACAAATGTGCAGTTTTACTGTATTGGGGGTGTCCGAGGGGGTCCGAAAACCAGTCAGTATCTGGTGTGACCACCATTTTCCTCACGCAGTGCAACACAATATATATATTAAATGTATTAAATATAAAATAGCCTATTAAAAAACTCAAACAGAAATGATAACAAATACAATAAACTACAAATACAATACACTATAACTGTTTAAAAGCAGTCAGCTTAGCTACAAGTATTAAATGCGGTTAAATTAGGGTGACCAGACGTCCCGAAAAATTTGGGACAGTCCTGAAATCTAAGCTGTTGTCCCGAATCCGGCCCTTGAGTAGTTATCTAATAAAACATTAATAACTGTTTGTGGAGGTTGAGTCGTCCTGCAGCCAGCCCCCGCCGGCTGCTCATTGGCTGCAGCATCTTTTTTTCCTTTTTTGAAGTTCTACAAAGATACCGTAGGCGCGAATTTATATGGATTGATAAGCGAGTGCAAGTTGCTGCAGCCGCGAGGACAGTGAATGTGCAGGCAGCCAGTCGTTAAGGAGTGATTGATTGGTCGCGGCACTGTGTGCCAAAAAATACTTCGGCCTAATGTGTGATGTCGGGTTACACAAAGCAAATCATCCACACAATTATTTTGTTTTCTTATTTAATGACCGACAATTTAGTTGTAATAATAATTTTGGCATAAGGCTTATTAGCGTTAGGCTATAGCCTGAAAGGTCTGATTTACGCACTGTTACAACAGTCATTGTTTTTTTGTTTTTTTTCACAATGACATTTGAGTTCATGATTTTAATGTTGTTGTTTTTTGTGGCAGACTAATGACTAAGAATGACTAAAGACTAATGACAGACTGTTGATCTTTGAATAAAAATATGTTTGGTTCAGGTTTGAAATTCATTATCTTTTATTATAGGCTGTGTAGTCTAATATCATAGTAGACCTTCACGCCTTACTTCACGCTCGGTGCGTTCACGCCATGTTGAAAATAACTGTAATTTCGAGGTTTCAACTTGTAAAAAGCGCTCACGTCTTTGTGGAGCTCGTAATTACAGCTTGTAAGATGGGACTTTTCTAAGAGCTCCTACTTGTACCACGTGACTGCTGTACGACCTGATTGCTGTAGATTCATTTAGGCATTGATAGTGTCACTGTCACCATAGAAACGCATTATTCTCAGTCTGAGGACGTGAACAGCTCCGAATAGAACATCATGTGTTGTCAACTCAAGCGCCAACCGTAATTACGACAAGACGTGAATGCAGTAGGCCTATAGAGTGGGGCAGGTGGGTATGACATAAATTTGTTGGCCTAAATGCAGAAAGATGAATTTTTAAGCTGTTACGTGAATTTTTAAGCTGTTACGTGTCTTGAAAAAGGTGGTTGCTAACAAGTGGTTAAATGAGACTATAGAGTCTGTCTAGATTAAACGTCATCAGCCAAACAGGTAAACTCAGCCTGCTTTACAGCCTCGTTATGCTTAGAATTTTGCTCTTATAAACGATTCTAACTCAAACGTTCTGGGAAATTCTGAAAGAGATGTCCGTCCGAAGCTTAGTGATGGTGACATTGAAGTCTTAGGACTGTGGTGGAGTTTGTTTTTAGCCTACCTTTAGCTTTTTATATTTGGCAACTGTATTTAGGCTTCAAAATTCATAAAATATGTGTTCATCTTTGAAAATTATCTTGATGGACAAAATGTGTAAGTATCGTGAACTTTTGTTGATCAGTTTTTTGTTTTGCGACATTGTTAATTGTTATTAAGCAATAAGGAATAATGTATCGTTTTTTTAATTACAAGCATGTCATGTCATAATTAATTCTTAAACAGAATTATGCTTTTAACATATTTGTTATTGAAGTTTTTTATCGAAAAATATTGACGGGGAAATTTTTTTTTTCTCTAATCATTTCGGATAGCTGTATGATATGCTACTGTATCTAAGCTAACTAAAAAAACACTAAGAACAAGAAATGTTAAATTGCACAATCTATAGCTTCGGTTAAATACTAGTATATGAAACATATAAGTTAAAAGATATTAATGGTCGTTATAACGTAATTCAAACGACTTATATAATAAAGTGATATCTGATTTGTAACCAGGCACTAAAGCGATTACCCATAAAACGTGCTTTGAACCAATTGGATTGCTTGGGTCCTAAGCTGGGACTCATCACTTTGCTAGGACTCAACACTTCACCACACCGGTTTGCCTACAACGTGACGTCATACCTGCGCCACTCTATTAGCTTCACATGGAATGTTACCATAACGCTAGGCAGCGACAACAGGAATATCTTATTATTGCTGTTAAGGCTATAGTTTGATATAAATAGTTTTTAACTGCACACTTCTTTGTCATCCTTGATTCAAAATAAAATATTAATTTAATAGCAATATCCATTTCTGTAATCCCAGGTTGCTGTGGTCATGCAGTTTGTTTACACATTAAACTTGTGGCCACAAACAAAATATGTTGTTCCCTCAACATAGGATCTCGAGGCCACGACTTGACATCATGTGACCACAACATAAGGATGTAGTTACCTCGACAAAATGATCTCGTGGGCACGACAAAACTAAATGAACCGAACATGTCCCCTCCCAGTCACCGTAGAATAGCCTTGTTCATGATTATCATACATATAATAATGATAAAATATCATATTCATCTTTTATAATTTTCACATTTTGTAGGTACAGTAACAACAACAGTTTTTTCATAACTTTCTTTATAGCTGTGCAGGACATTTCTCGTGGACCATCAACAACGACGACCTCAAAGTCTTGGATCTCATCTTTCTACAAAATGCTGGTGGTTTCTATAATTGTTGCAGCTATTGCAATAGGGATTCAGCAGGTATGCTTAAATGTATATTTTGTCTCTTTTTTTTTAGCTGATTATCTTTTTAACATGTATAAGCAGTGTTGGGGGTAGTAACGCATTACAAGTAACATGAGTTAAGTAATCAGATAATTTTTTTCAAGTAATAAATAGAGTAACGCATTACTTTTAAATTTACAATAAAATATCTTGAGTTACTTTTTCAAATAAGTAACGTAAGTTACTTTGTTTTCCTATTTATTGACTGACACCTCTCCTGTGTGTGAGTTGAAAGGTTCTTTTGGGCTGTGCTCTCTACTGTACTGGCGTTAATTTGCATTTCCTTGCCTAAGACTTATGGTGTGAAAATGTCTTTACATTTGCCAAAATAGAACTTTATTTGATTTTTTGTTATTAATAAAACAAACAAGCAAACCCAGGGAGAACAAGTAACGCAAAAGTAACATACTGCATTTTTAGGGAGTAATGCAATATTGTAACATTAATTTTTAGTTACTTTCCCCAACACTGTGTACAAATGGCCAAATGTCATAAATGTATAATAATATATATATACATCCCTTCTAGATCTTCAAGCAACAAAAACAAGATTTTGATGATATAGGTAAGGTATTTATTATCTTTTTGATATACATAAATATATTTCAACATAAGCCCTCTCAGGATGATGAATAGTATTAAAAAGGTTTAATATAGGCCTAGGTGTATTTCATTGTTCTTTTAAATGAATGTTTGTACATTTTTTATATATTAGCAAGAGTTTGAAAAAATGATATTATTCTTGTAAATGTACAGAGTATCAGACAGGTGAACCACTTCGGATTCTTCTGGTTGGAAAAACAGGAGTGGGGAAAAGTGCAACAGGCAACACTATCCTGGGACAAAATCTTTTTAAATCAGAGATATCATCCTCCTCTGTGACTGGACATTGTGAAAAGTTTCATACAACTATAAATGGCAGAAAAGTATCTGTCATTGACTCTCCGGGTCTGTTTGACACCAGCCTAACTACAGCTGAGGTGGTCAACAGAATTAAACGCTGTATTCCTCTCTCTGCTCCTGGTCCACATGTCTTCTTAGTTGTGATTCAGCTGGGCAGATTCACAGATGAAGAGTTAGAAGCTGTTAAAATCATTCAAGCAGTTTTTGGTGAGGAAGCCTCTACATACTCCATGGTACTGTTCACTCATGGAGATCGATTGGAGGACAAGAACATTCACACATTTGTGCGGGACAGCCCAAAACTGCTTGGTTTCATCAGAACTTGCAGTGGAAGATATCACGTGTTCAACAATAAAGAACAGAATCCTGAACAGGTCATTCAGTTGCTCGACCAGATTGATAAAATGGTCACTGGAAATGGTGGGCAACATTACACCAGTGAGATGCTTGAAAGGGTAGAGAGAGCGATTGAGAAAGAGAAACAACGTATCCTGAAGGAGAGAGAGGAGCAGAGACAGAGGGAAATAGAAGCTCTGAGGGCTAAACTTGAGGACGAGGCCTATGAAAAAGCATTAAAAAAGTTAAACAAAGAATATGAGCTGCGTGCAAGATATCAAGCTGAGATAGACCTTCCATACATAATCAATGTGGTTACTTTTTTGATTAAATCATTAAGCAAGTTCTTCTTTTGATCACCTTTCGAAATGACACACGGAAAAATGACCACCTGTTGCTACTTTAATAGTAGGCATTTAAAACCTCACCATTTAAAGTTTGTATTTAAAGTTAAGTTTACAAAGTTATTAATAAATAGAACTAAAGCACATATTTACACTGTACGTTCTGGTGATAGAACAAATGAAAGTTTAATAATATGAAAGGATGGAAATATGAAGTTGAATGTGAAATGTTTGATAAATATGTCTCTGTTATAAACTTGCTTATAAATGAAGCATATGTGTTGCATATAAATTGTGGCTTCTTGAGATCTCTCTTGTGAGATTATTTATCCACTCCATATGTATACAGTATAAACCTCTTGAACTTATGTTTAGCTATTGCTGTATGATATTGTTATGCAAAGAATGTTTCCCTTCAAGAAATATTAAACATAATTTGACAAAAATTCAATTGGCAATAAACATAACATTTCTCAAGAGCAATTTTTGAAGGGGACACAAATAATACAGCCAAAATTGTACTTGTAAGGATATGTGTGGCGCATTGAAAAATTATAGTATGTATTTTTTTCTTTTCTCTGTCATTTTATCTGACCAACTACACAAAGCAATATGAGTTATCATAGCATATCATATCATATCAATATTATATTTATTAAATTATCTTGCTTCTTCCACATAGTATTTTAGGTTCCGTCTGGGACAGAGGACGTCTCTTACTTAGATATCCAACTGCAACAAGCCCCACTGATCTGCCAGACTGCCACTTAACATCATAGTGAGCAAAACCCAGCACAGCGGTAGATCTACAATATTACAAAGGCTTATCACCATGTTAGTTGTAGTGGGTGACTTGTTTGGTAACAAGCTACCAAACAATAATTGCTAAAATATCGGACTCATGGAAAAATACATTGGTTATCAAAATTTTTTTGTCATGACTCATTTATTAATAACTCAGCATCATCTGTATTAAAGAAAAAAGAATCACTTCATCTGCTGTTTAAAGTGAATAAAATAGCCTTAAAGGCCCACTTAAGCTAAGGTGGGACATATTGAATGGCCCCTCCCCCTTTTCAAATATCCAATAGCATTTAGTTTACCTAACAGACTGCAATTCGTACTTGACAGCACCTTGGAAGATAAGTTGGATTCAAGAGGTGTGAATAAATTCTAGCCATTTCATTCTTAACCAACGTACAGTTGGAAACGGAATAAAACTGGAGCGTTTGAGCAACCGAACACACATCTCCAACTCATATTGCTTCCTGATGTGTCAAGGTCGCTTTGGCCAGGTGATATTTATAGCATAGGGGGTGGGATTTTTTAGATTCTAGAGAGCATTTGATTGGACAGAAGCATAAAAATCATTTTAGCATAAGTGAGAGACTGTTGGTTTTGAATGCTTATAACTTATCTCCTAAATGCAAATTTTGGCATTGTTTTGGAACACACCAGCTTATTCATAACCTTAAGGCTAACATATTCATACTAAAACCTAAACAACTTAAATTTTGATTTCAGGGGGCCTTTAACAGCTAGCCTACTTACTGGAGTTCCACAACTGCTGAAAGTACTTAATTCTCTCCCATCGGACTTGTGTTGGTGAGGTGCGCGGTGGACCAAACCACTGTGAGGCTAGAGAGGGAGGACTCAAAATGTTTCTAAACTTAAAAAGCATGTTTTGCCCTATTTGTGTTTGTAAAATTTAGGCTAACTACTAAGACAATTATTTTTCAAGTATATCATATTGTTTACAATATACAATGTGTTTTTTTAATGATATTTTCCTGCGATTTACGCCTATGAAGGAAAGCTAAAAGTCTGAAGAATGTAAAAAGAGAGGGCAAAACTGATTTTTGCATGATATTTTAATATCTGTATTAAATTTACTGCTATTTTCCTAAAATGTTTTGATTGAATTACTTTTCTTCAGTTGTGTGGGTAATGATGATGAAGCAAACACATTTACCAAGTTAGTGGATCATTATTTGAAAAGAGGGCTGGCAACCTATGTAAACAAAACTCTCCCTAATGAAAAGTGCAAATAGTGATATATGCTATTTACTCTAGCAAGTAAATAGCATAGCAGGCTAGCAGGTGTGGCAGGCTGTGGTGGGTACAGAAATAAGTTTGAACCAAGCAGAGTGTAACATAAATAAGCTGCAACAAAGTAGTGTATTAAATGAATGTGACAAAAAAAAATGTGTGTATTTGAATGCATTACTCTTGAATGTACTTTATAGTATGCATTACTCTTCCTATTGTATGATAATCGATTTTTTTCTGGCCCAGTTTATTGGAGCAGCTGATCACTCGATTGCTTTACCCTTTTTTCCCTGATCGTTCACCTGAAGGGGTTAGGGGCTAGGGATGGGGAAATGAAGCCTCATGAATCACGAGGCTTTCCCCTGACTGTTCCGGGAAAAGATTCAAAGCTTCGAGAGTGTCGAGAACAGCGCCATCTGGTGCTTATTTAAAATAAAGCAGCCATAAGCCTGTGTTAGAAGCGTTAGAAGCTCTGGCAGATGAAGCAACCACAACACACTCTACTCCATAGTTTCAATATTATGTGTACAAATAAAAGCCAACAATGACTCGTTAAATAAGATCTTGTCAGGTTCTGGGTAGATGATGTAGGAGGCGAACACGAAGATGATAAATCAAAGGTTTTAATTCTCAAATATAGCAAATACAAGAAGCAGGGAGCGTGTGCTCAGAGCATAGATTAAACCAAACATAAACATTGACCGACCCTGAACAAGGCAAAACTCAGGGCTAAATACACGGGAGAACAGATCAGGAAAACAAGACACAGCTGACGAAACTAACGAGGGCAGAACAGGTGATACAAATGAACTCACTAAACTGACCGGGAAAACGAGGACTAAACCAAAATCCAACAGCAGACAGGGGAAAACAGATCACAGAAAACTGATAACACAGAAACAGACTCAAAACCAGAACTCAGAACACATAACATGTAACAGATCTGGGGTTCGAGCCTTCTGACACCCAAAGCGAAACGCGCACGTTGGACAAAAAGTGAGGCTTCATTTGTCTTCGATCACGTGACTCTAGTAAACCAACACACTCCGATACGGGGCTTCACTAGAAATTGTGTCGCATGTGTGATACGCACATCGAAGCTTCAGTGTTATATACGTAACATCTCTAGAAGGGGCGCGCTACACAGTCACAGACATTACAGAGACTCTGATGAAGCAGCAGCATTCCCGTGTCCTGTGATTATTTAACACAATTATTTTCTCCTCATCAGGTAAGAAATGTAATGTATTCAGGGGCGTAGCCATCATTTCAAATGTGAGGGGGACAGAATGTCAAGTGTAATACCAGTTTTTTTCAGACTTTTGTTGACAGGTTTTTGCTTAATTGGCTTAATATGCTATTTATTTTTAAAGCAATAAAACAGAAAGAAAGAAAGACGTTCATTACTTTATATTGCACATGCAGGGTTTTTCCTGGCTCAAAACTAGGCGGAAGTGGTAAAATCCTGATCATGCATTTTAATAATAAGATAATTAAATTTGTATTTTTCATAGACCATCATATAGCCTACTGTGTTTGTGGGTGGAGCTCGGTACCCCTAGGGGGGTCCGGGGGCATGCCCCCCTGGAAGAAAATGTGTACATTTTAAAGATAAATTCATTAATCTGGTGCACTTTGAGTCACCCGAATCTGCTGTTAAAAATAAATAATCCACCCGCCAACCGCCCAAACCTATGATGGTATCTGATCATCACATTACAATTATTCAAACTACAATTATTACATCACTGTTGGAAAACACTCTTATCAGAATACGTTTTTTACCTTTATAAAGGGCATTTTTTCCTTCATTTTATTAAATGTAACCTATGCTCCATCTTTCATTCCAAATTGAAACTTTGTTACCGTCAGTGTAATAGGCTATCAATCGCCACTTAACATTAAATTAAATTAAATCAGAATCATACTTGCATTATCTGTGATTCCCTATTTATTATTAATATAATACTATTTATTATTATCTATCTATCTATCTTACTAAACTAAAACTTTCCAATTGAAAACCTTCAAACTTCAAGCTTTTAAAACTACTTCAAACTTTCTGGTTAGGCTTTTTCAAGAGAACTTAAAGTTTGTCATCATGTAGGCCTACACATGTTACAACGCTGCCTGATTCAAGCAGGCTGTTAATGCATGAAAATACAAATTCAGCATTAGGCTAACAATCACCATGTTTATTCTAATTTGAAGGGCTTTGATAACATCTGCGAAAATAAAAGACATTACGAATAAAAAAAGATTGAAAATAAACGCACGTTTGTGCGGGTAGTGAATATTTTCAATTTACAACAACACTTGTTAATTATTCAACAAGAGAAATAGGCAGAGTTATTCATCATTGTGCAACACAATTCGGATACCACATGACAACTTACTTACAGCGCTTGACTTTTTCGTGAAAAAGGATCGAGTGAAGACTGAAGAGTTTTTTGCCGTTTTGAACTCATTGCGACCTCTATGAAAAAAAATGGATTGGGCGCGGGTGCGAGCATGGGCGTGTCGTGATGCACGAGTGACTGATTACCATGGAAACGTGAAAGTCACGTATGTAGATAGACTTGACTCTTTGGATTTTAAATCTCGATGTAGGCTATACACACCCGCGAAAACCTCAGCTTGTCGTGGACACACTTGCCCTATGAAAAAGTGCGGGGGACGAATTTACATTTTATAAAAAGTGGGGCGGGACACGTCCCCCGCGTCCCCCGCGTAATCTACGCCCATGAATGTATTAATACATCTGATGTTGAATGTATTGTTGACACGTTGAAAAGAGTGTGAAGTGGGAATGTCATTGTTTATAGCGTGAAGGAGTTTGTGAACAGAGTTTTGAAAGTTCAGTCAGAGTTTGGCCAGATGAAGATGCTTAATGAAGACCATGCGGTATCGGAAAAAAGCGTGTTGGTAATGCTAATAAGTTAATGAATGTGTGTTTCTCACAACTAATATCATTAATATAGGTTGTTACTGATGTCTGTGTTTAATTAATATTGTATTGTTCATGCAAATGTGCTATGAGTTTTAGAAATGTACAGTAGCCTACTAATAATATTATATTATATTATATTATATTATAAGAAACACTAATTGCAGGATATATATATATATATATATATAGCTGTTGTTCAATCTGTCACTCAAGTTTCACTGACTGTGAATTATCTTAAAGGAGAACTTGGTAACTTTTTTAACTTAATAAAACTGTCTAGAAATCATTTGGATGGTTAAACAACCTGTTCTGGTGATATTGGTGACTTTCCCCGCTCCCCCCAGCGTTCCCAGGCGGAAAACCAACCTTGCAACTTGCGCACTGCCGTCCCGGCAAAGTGAAATTGGAAGTCTCGTGAGAAGCGAGAACTAGAACGAGAACGAGCGTGAAACACAAATTGCTTTACGGCAATTCGACATAAACACACACGCATGTATGATGTATTACCAGATTACTCACCTCGGTAGACATAGCTCCACGCGATACAGTTGGCTTGCTCCGATCAAAACAAACGCACATGAGCAGCGGTAGAGAGGGGGAGGAGGCCGCCGCAAGTGAGTTTTTTACGACCGTGTTGTGAAATATACACCCCCCCACAGCTGTAGGGGGAGCTCGTGGGGAAAACATGCGACAACAAAAGGGAAAATCAGCGAAGAAGTGACTAGAGTTCGCTAGAGTTACAGAGTTCTCCTTTAAATTTAAGTTTGAGCTGTTTATGCAGACATTACATTTACTCTGAAGCAGCAGCAGCATCCCCGTGTGGCCTACTGTGATTATTTAACACAATTATGCATAGAGTACATGCATAGAGTGTAAACCTTGGATTTAGTGTTGGTACAGTATATACAATATTTATTTGAAGTCATATAGGCCTAGGTAATTACTTTATTTATGTATGTAATGGTTTATGAATCCAAGGGTTCTGTGTTCCGTGTTAAAGTTTGTTAAATGTGTATCGCTCTCTGTGTTTATTCAAGTCTCTTGTTCTTGGTTCATTCTCTGCATCACACATCTTTGGATTATACTACACAATAACCATAACAGCTGGTGGTAATAATAGCCACATAGTCCTCGGTCCCTATAGGGATAAGAACATTTTGTACATTTTAAAGTTAAGTTCATCAATCTGGTGCATCAATCAAAATGTTCAGTGTGCAAATTGAACAAAGAAAAAGTCTGTGCATTGACTTGTACCTGAACTTAAAAGATGACTCGAACCACTTTTAGTTGTGATTTAGGGCCTGTTTACACCTGGTCACCTGCGTTTTCTCAGATCTGATAGCTGTCCGATCGTGAAAAGATCAGGTGTAAATGCCCTCCGAAACACATTCGAGATGCATTCCAGTCAAAACTGAACACGTCTAAATGCATCTGGTTATTGTAATTATTGTAAAAAACACATATGTAAATTTTACTCCTCCCAACAATGGAGGTGTATGGGAAACACTGGCATGGATAGAACATGCACATAGAGTAAATGATTTAATATTGGATTTAGTGTGTAGATACAGTTTGATGAACCAAGTCATCTTAAAAACACAAAATAAGATATTTTTGCTGAAAATCGAGAGCTTTCTGATCCCTCCATAGAGTGGAGGGAGCGTACTCGGTCTCGAGTCCAATTTTGAATGAACTGACTTGGACTTGTCACGCACTCGGGTCAATTTGTACTCTGACTTGACACAGACTCTGACATTTAGGCTCTGAATATTTTCCGAGTACAATCGAATCCGGGCACTGGAGGACACAATATAGTATTATTCAAAAACAAACCAAAACTACTTGCATTGTGTAACTTGTCACCATGCGGAGAATTCGCTCAAAATGAATGTTCAGAATAAGAGTGCAGAACACGGTAAGTAAGTGATGGCTTAAAGGGAGCCCTATTGACAATCTAAATAATAGATTTGTTTTTCATGCTTCTAGAGGACCAGTGGATACGTTCACACTGTAAAGTATAAGGAGTGATAATTATAGTCCTGTGTGAGTCATGAATTTGCGATGATTGACATAGTTACAACAGGAACATGAGAACGTGATAACCAACGAAACATTTTAGCGTCTAATAATGTTATGATTTTTGTTACATTTACACTTTAGTCATAAGTTTACATACACCTTGCAGAATCTCCATAAATGAGAAAAAGCTTTTTCACGTAACAGATATTTAAGGCCTATAGCCTAGTCCACAAGACAAAAAACTAGACATACACTTGATTTTTAATATTGTGTGTCATTACCTGGATGATCCACAACTTGTTTTGTTTTTTTAAAGTTTTTTTTGGTAATGGTTGTGCATGAGTCCCTTGTTTGTCCTGAACAGTTGAACTGCCCAATGGCCTTAAGAAAAATGATCCTGCTCCTGCACAATCTTCTGAATATTTGACTCCTTACTAGCATTGACTTTGATTGTGAGATCTATCTTTTCATACTGGTGACAACTGAGGGACTCATATACAACTATTACAAACGCTGCAAACATTCAGTGATGCTCAAGAAGGAAACATCCATTAAGATAACACCAGAGGGTGTAAACTTTTGAGCGGGATGATTGGTGTGAATTGTTCTTATTTTGTTTAAAAATTAATTAATTAATTTAGTACTGCCCTTCAGAGGCTAAATAAGATATTAACATGTAAAAGAAAATAAGAAAAATTTACACATCACCGTCTTGCTCAAAAAGTTTACCCCTGGCTCTTAACATTCTTGAGCATGACCTTGCAGATTCTGAAATATGTAAAGTAGATAAAAGTATAACTTATGACTGTAGGTAAACATATACATTGCAATCCTTTTGTAAAGGTTAACATATTAATTTAAGAGCTCAGTGTTGAGACCTTTCGCAGGAGTTTGATTGACAGGTGATCTGACCAATCATAATGCATCTGCCATTTTTGTCCGACAAACAAACCAAACCAGTTAGTAGATTAGTGTCAGTGGACTTGAACTTGAAAAATGGTGTATTGACATCTTTTTACAGTTCTGATGTTCATTCATGTTTAATTTGTGCTATAACTCAGAGAGGATCCTATAACGTATGTTAAGGACTCGGACTCAAGTCCAACTCTGCGCCTTTGGATTCGGACTTGGACTCGGGACTTGATTGGTAAGGACTTGGACTCGACTCAGACTCGACAAAGGTGGACTCGGACCCAACACTACTCAATAGACAGCAAACGTCATTGCAACTTTCAAGACCCAAAAGGTAGTAAAGACATTGTTAAAGTCCCTGTGACTAAAATGGTTCAACCTTAATGTTATGAAGTGACGAGAATACATTTTGTGTGCAAAATTTTTTTTCAATGACCAGTATACAATATCAAAATTGTAAGGTGTTCAAAAGACGCTATCAGTGCGGAGGGGCTAGGAACACGTTACATTTCGCATTTCTTTATTTCAAACAAATTTCAAACCCATGCTTGGTTTTACTCATATCTTAGGATTTTATAGCCAGAACAACATTTCTGACCTCACTCTCTCATTGGCCTAGTTATGGAGGACACTGCAAATTCTCCTTCAAAACCAACAAAGACCTCAAACTCATGGGTCTCATCTCCCTTCAGTAACCTTGTAGTCATTGGCATAATTGTTGTCTCTGCTGCAATAGCGTTCCAGGTATGTATTTTAAAATTCAAGTCACACACTCTAAAAATGTTTTGGCTAAAATAATAATAATAATAATAATAATAATAATGTGTCAGTTTTCATCTATCTTTTTTATTTATTACAACTTCTAATGAAATTGTTTAATCAACCAACTCAGTATTCAGTAACGAATTCAGTAAATGCATACAAATTTGATCTAACATTTATTTAGTTTAATAAATAAACAATCAAGAAAGATATTACTTGGTGCGCTGGTATTAGAACACAGATAAAAGACAATACATTATTTTAAATGAGGAAATGTAATTAAATATTTGATATTGCATTTATACATTTCAGATGTTTAGGCAACAAAATCATCAAAATGTTTCAGTTCAGGATGCGGATGATACAGGTAAAGTCCCCACCCACCCCCACCCCCTCCCAAACAGTGGCTCAAAAATATTGTGTAAATGTTGCATTATGACTTAATTTTTTATATGAAAAAAAAAAAAAAATCATTTGAAATATTTTTTTCATATTCTTTTCAATGCAAAGTGTATCAGATAGGAGATCCGCTCCGGATCCTTCTGGTTGGAAAAACAGGAGTGGGGAAAAGTGCAACAGGCAATACTATCCTGGGGAAAAAAGTTTTTAAATCAGAGATATCATCCTCCTCTGTGACTGGACATTGTGAAAAGTTTCATGCTTTAATAAATGGCAGAAAAGTATCTGTCATTGACTCTCCGGGTCTGTTTGACACCAGCCTAACTACAGATGAAGTCATTGACAGAATTAAACGCTGTATTCCACTCTCTGCTCCTGGTCCACATGTCTTCTTAGTTGTGATTCAGCTGGGCAGATTCACAGATGAAGAGACAGAGGCTGTTAGAATCATTCAAGCAATTTTTGGTGAGGTTTCCTCTACATACACCATGGCACTGTTCACTCATGGAGATCGATTGCAGGACAAGAACATTCACACATTTGTGCGGGACAGTCCAAAACTGCTCAGTTTCATCAGAACTTGCAGTGGACGATATCACGTGTTCAACAATAAAGAGCAAAATCCTGAACAGGTCATTCAGTTGCTCGACCAGATTGATAAAATGGTCACTGGAAATGGTGGGCAACATTACACCAGTGAGATGCTTGAAAGGGTAGAGAGAGCGATTGAGGAAGAGAAACGACGTATCCTGAATGAGAGAGAGGAGCAGAGACTGAGGGAGATAGAAGCTCTGAGGGCTACATTTAAGGATAAGGCCTATGAAAAAGCAAGGGAAAAGCTGAATGAGGATTATGAGCAGCAGGCAAGAGAGGAGGCTGAGAGAAGCACTTCATATTTTACGATGGTAATCAGTTATTTGAAGGGACTATTAAAATACATTTGGCCTCTTTAATTCAGTCCCATTTGACACAGCATTTTTTTTAAAGTTTCATGAAAAATTTAAATCCACCCAGAGATTTACTGTAATTGTGCAAAATTAATTTTCACCATGTTTAATACACTTGTAGTTTGTAAGTGCTATGGTTGTCATTAACCTGCTAGCTGTTTAAGAAAGTCTTTTATATCTCTCCACTGACTGGAAACTTTTAAATCAATAAATAACATCAAAAACAGGAACTTAAAATGGTACGTTTTGTGTTGTAACAGCCGTGCTACCTACTCTTGTAACTCAACACAATCATCAGTTAACCATCACATATATCTAATTTAGAGGTTAGAAACTCAGAGGGCCACACTTGAGGAAGTTATTTATTTCAGACACTGTGCCAAAACCCATGCTTGGTTTTACTCATATCTTAGGATTTTATAGCAAGAACAACATTTCTGACCTCACTCTCTCATTGGCCTAGTTATGGAGGACACTGCAAATTCTCCTTCAAAACCAACAAAGACCTCAAACTCATGGGTCTCATCTCCCTTCAGTAACCTTGTAGTCATTGGCATAATTGTTGTCTCTGCTGCAATAGCGTTGCAGGTATGTATTTTAAAATTCAAGTCGCACAAATGTTTTGGTTTTTTTTAAGTTTCATGAAAAATTTAAATCCACCCAGAGATTTACTGTAATTGTGCAAAATTAATTTTCACCATGTTTTAATACACTTGTGTATTCACCATGTTTAATACACTTGTAGTTTGTAAGTGCTACGGTTGTCATTAACCTGCTAGCTGTTTTAGAAAGTCTTTTATATCTCTCCACTGACTGGACTCAACTCAACACAATCATATGTTAACCATCACATATATCTAATTTAGACGTTAGAAACTCAGAGGGCCACACTTGAGGAAGTTAAACTATGAATATGAGCAGCTGCAGCTGGCAAGATACCTAGGCTAGCTGAAAGAGACCTCACTCGTATGAATTCGAACGATTTGTCTAAGGGCGGGGTCAGGTGTAGGTTATTCGTATACGAATTAGGCAACTCGTAAAATATGTACGATTCAGCAGAAATCGTATGAATTCGTACGAGTGAGGTTGTATGAATTCGTACAAATTAGCCACCTCGTAAAATTCGTACAAATTAGCCACCTCGTAAAATTCGTACAAATTGCCGTGAGATCGAGTTGGCTCATCGCTGCAACCTTTCATGCAATATAATGTAATTATCAACACTTTTCACGGTGAGTTAATCTCAAGTTACACGTAATATTTATTTAATTTGCAAAGATGTTAGCCAATCATAGCAGTGGGCGTTTATATTGAAGTCTCACAGCAGATGCCCTCAATCATCCTTAGGGACAAATGTGGGTAAAAAAATAATTTTGTTTATCTGAGCGGTCCAAGATTTGGAAACTTTTGTCCACTTTTTTTTGTTCAGAGTTTGCCACCTGAACACTCAAAAATAATTTGACTCGATTCAACAATGTTAAGTGGTTGAAAAAAAAAAAGAAAAACTCCTTAATTCCGCCTTCGTGGACAAAAGTGAATGGGAAATACTATAATTTAGAGCAATTTTTCCAACACAATGCAGATCATACATACACATAAGTGAAGGGGTGAGCCTATACAACATTCTCAATGTGACACACACACACACACACACACACACACACACACACACACACACTTCAGAGTCAGATCAAAGTCCTACAGCAAGTTTTGTTGATGCTTTTGTTGAAAACATTTTGTACGATGTTTATTCATACCTGTTTGTTACAATTTCATTTTTTTTTAGTTATTGATAGGTTTATTGTTTATTCGTAACTGTTTGTTATTATTTTGAGTTATTGAAATTTTGTTATTTTTAGAAATAAATCATTGCTCTGTCTCTGTCTTTTCTTAGCATGGTATGTAAGCATATTTTGGCAACTTTGTCTCACGCAACACAAATGGTTTTTAAAACATTTTACACTTTTAACTTGTAATACATTTTAAAACTTGAGAGGTTAAGTTTGTTACAACAATGATTTTATAGATTTCAGCCTATATGCAGCCATTGAGTACTACAGTCATCTGGCTATTTATATTTTTGCTTTTTTGTTATTTTTATTCCAACATTTGTCACCAGATGTCACCAACATTTTTGTGTCTGAACCTAATGGAATGTTTTTTTATTTCCTGAAGTAAAATAAAATAATATATATAACATAAAAATAAGCATATTTTACATAAAAAAATATGGTACTTTTAGAGGTAAATAAATAAAAAAAATACCTCAAAAATCGCAAAAAAATGCATAAATTGATAGATTTTATTTTATCCAAGATGGTGATATGGTGTTTATTTAAAAAATAAAATGGGATCACACCTGAGACCTTTGTGCCCACATTTGTCCACGAAAGATGAATTAAGGGCTGCTACACAAAGGATGATTGAGGGTTCAAACAGAACGTTCAAATCAGGATATTTCTAAATGATGAAAATGGTTTTATGTAAAAACCATACTAACATAAGTGCACCTCAGGAACCTATATACAATAATAAAAAAGGCAGTTTATGACCCCTTCAAGCACTATGATAATCCAGCACTATGATTTACTAACTAATTTTATCTCAGGTGATCAAAATCAAGGCACAGTTTAAAAAAAAGAACTATAAAGTATTTACTTTATCAAAGTACATTTATATACTTTGACAAAAATGAATGACTGTTTAGAGTTCATGAAAACAAATAAAAATAAAACTTCAAAAACATCTAGCTCAATTGCCTCAGCATGCAGTGCTGCTTTGTTTCCTGTATGGATGGCAGTCATCACTATATTGTCACAGATTAAGAGACTCAGAGAAGATGAACTCAAGTCCAGGTTTATTGGAGGTACAGTAGGTGAAAACAGTTGTAACAGGTGAGTAGAACTGATTTGAAAAATAACAGTCAGGAGAATGTCAGAGGAATCACACAAGGAAATAACGTACTCGGTTACTAACGTAACCTCGGTTCTCTCTAGAAGAGGGACCGAGTACTGCGTAAGATATCTTACGCTAGGGGAAAATCCTTTTCCGCGAGATATTGAAGCCAAAAATTATCCTTAATTTTGTAATAATGCAAAACGCGTTGCAGCAGCAATGCAGACATAGGCGAGACAGCTCGCGCGCCTATTGGCTGCTCTGCGGCAACTGCAGCAGCCTATCGAGCGAGGCCTGGCGTGACGTCAGACCCAATCAGGGCACTTCGCGCCCGCTGCGTCACGTCCCGCCGAAATGGGCGTGGTCTAGGCCTATAAATATCGCTCGCAGGCAGCTATTATCTGGTTTTTCATCATCGAAGCAACCAGAGCGTGTGCATGCACGGCAAGATACGCAGTACTCGTTCCCTCTTCTAGAGAGAACCGAGGTTACGTTAGTAACCGAGTACGTTCTCTTACGAGAGGTCTCTCGTACTGCGTAAGATATCTTACGCTAGGGGACCCAATGTAAAACGCCGTGCATGCTGAGATCTGACACCAAAGACCCAAGGGCGAAAACCCGGGGTACATATAGTGCACAATCACTCAGGGAACTCACAGGGAGTCCGGGAAGAGGGAGGGGTGCAGCCTCACTTTTCCACATATAGTAGCGTCGATGGGACGCGAATTTCATCATACAGACAGGGCGGGGTACGGCCTGAACTGATGGGGAAAAAGTGGGTCTTACACAGTTTGCCCAGCTTTATACTGTCGAACATTGAGCTGTGCTCAGCAGACGCAGCATTCTGAGCTGATCGCATCAGGTCAGATAATACTGGTAAATTTAGACCGACAGCAGCCTGGCCTGCAGGGCGGGAACCTGTAGGTTATAAAACCTTATAAATGTAGACGGGGAGGCCCAGCCTGCCGCCATACAAATATCTTGCAAGGCAATCCCACTTGACCAGGCCCACGAAGAGGCCATGCCTCTCGTGGAGTGCGCTCTGACACCCAATGGGCACTGCATGCCCTTGGAGGCGTATGCCAGCGCTATAGCATCAACTATCCATCTGGATAGGCTCTGTTTCGACGCGGCTAGTCCCTTAGAACGTCCGCTAAACGAAACAAAAAGCTGCTCCGTCTGTCTGAAGACAGACGAGCGAGACACATAAGCTCGTAATGCCCTGACTGGGCAAAGGAGGCTCGCGTCTCTTTCCTCATCAGGGACCGGTAGGGCTGACAGGGAGATAACCTGCGCCCTAAACGGTGTGTTGAGGGATTTTGGAACATAACCGTGCTTAGGTTTGAGTATAACTTTTGAGTCATTGGGCCCAAACTCCATGCACGCCGCGCTCACAGAGAGCGCGTGCAGATCCCCTATGCGCTTCACTGAAGCGAGAGCCAGCAAAAACACCGTCTTGAAAGACAGGTGTTTCAAATCGATTGACTGTAAAGGCTCAAATGGCGCACCTTTCATGGCTTCCAGAACCGTAGAAAGGTCCCATACGAGGACTGAGGGAGGTCTGGGAGGATTCAGTCTCTTAGCTCCTCTAAGGAAGCGGATGACTAAATCGTTCCTTCCTATTGACTGACCAAGCGTTGTTTCTGAGAACGCTGCTATAGCCGCCACATAAACTTTGAGCGTGGAGGGGGCCCTGCCCCCATCCAACAGCTCTTGTAGGAAGGAAAACACCTCCGTCACACCACAGTTTGTGGGTGACACACCACGGGCTGTGCACCAGCCCGAAAACACCGACCATTTCGAAGAATAGAGTCGTCTTGTAGACGGAGCTCTAGCCTGCGTGATCGTGTTTAATACTCCTTTAGGGAGTCCAACATGTACCCGTTGATGGCCCAGACATGAAGGGACCATAGTTCCGGGTGAGGATGCCCGATCGAGCCGCGGGCCTGTGAGAGGAGATCTCTCCCCATTGGTACTGGCCACGGGGCAGTACTTGCTAACTGCATCACGACTGGGAACCAAGGTTGGTTTTTCCAGAACGGTGCTATCAGCAGTACTGAGCATCCTTCTTCCCTGATCCGTTTCATCACCTGAGGCAGGAGAGAGACGGGGGGAAAAGCATAGAGCGGGCGGCGGGGCCACACATGGGCCAGCGCGCTCCTGCTCTTGGAGAAAAATTCTTGACAGTGAGCGTTTTCTTGAGACGCAAACAGGTCCACTTCCGCTCTGCCAAATTTCTTCCACAGCAGATGGACTGTCTGTGGGTGTAGAGACCACTCGCCTGCCGGAACATTGTTCCTGGACAGTCTGTCCGGTCCTATATTCAAGATCCCTGGCACGTGCGCTGCTCTGAGCGAGCGCAGGTTGCACTGAGCCCATACCAGGAGGCGTTCTGCCAGCCTGTACAGTTTCTTGGATCTGATGCCGCCCTGGCGATTTATGTAGGACACCACAGACATGTTGTCCGAACGGACCAAGACGTGGTGACCTTTTATTTGGGGACAAAAACGCGCCAGCGCGTTGTCTACTGCCAGCATTTCGAGGCAGTTTATGTGCAGGAGCTTCTCCCGTTCTGACCACTGGCCGAAGAACGGTCTGCCCTCGAGCAGCGCTCCCCATCCCGAGGTGGACGCGTCCGTGGACACCACTTTCACCCTCGAGGAAGTCCCCAGGCTTACACCTGATTGGTACCAGTCGTTCGCTTTCCAGGGTTTCAGAGCTGTAACGCACTTCTGATTGACCCTGAGGCGAAGCAAACCGGGTGCCCACGCTTCGCGTGGGACTCGCGCTTTCAGCCAAAACTGCAGCGGGAGCATGCGGAGCAGACCCAGCTGGAGCACTGACGATGCTGAGGCCATGAGACCTAGCATCTTCTGAAATCTCTTGAGCGGGACAGACGCGCCGCAGCGAAAAGAGTTCGCTGTGCGTCGAATGTCTACCGCGCGCTGTTGTGATAGTCGCGCTATCATGGATAGTGAGTCCAGTTCTGTGCCCAGGAAAGATATTTTCTGACTGGGTGACAGGGAGCTCTTCGCCCAATTGACACTCAGACCCAAATCCTCGAGGTGATCGAGTAAAATGGTCGTGCGTTCTATGAGCACTGCGCGAGATTGCGCTAGAATCAGCCAATCGTCCAAATAGTTCAGCACTCGCATGCCTCTCATTCTGAGGGGTGCGAGCGCCGCATCCATGCACTTCGTAAATGTACGGGGTGCTAGGGACAAACCGAACGGCAGGACTGTGTACTGATATGCCTGGCCCTCGAAGGCGAATCTCAAATATCGCCTGTGACGTGACGCTATCTGTATTTGAAAATACGCGTCTTTCAGATCTATTGACACAAACCAATCTCCTTGGCGAATCTGCACAAGGATTTGCCTGGTCGTGAGCATCCTGAACTGTCGCTTCACAAGCACTTTGTTCAGTTGCCTTAGATCTAGTATGGGTCTGAGACCCCCGTCTTTTTTCGGTACCAGGAAGTATCTGCTGTATAGCCCTCCTTCGCTCTGAACTTGAGAGAGAGGCTCTATGGCCCCTTTGCTCAATAGTTTCGTCACTTCGGCTCGAAGTAGATGTGCTACTTCTGTTTTTACCGTGGTCTCGACGCGCGCCACATAGCGGCGAGGGCGTCGGCGAAACTGCAGCGAATAGCCTCTTTCTATAATGTTCAGCACCCACTTCGAAACCCCGGGTAGCTTTGCCCATGCGTCTGCATGGATAGCTAGGGGTTGAATACGAAGCGCGCTCCGCTCGCTCAGCGATGGAGAAGCTTCGGTGTGCTGTAACACAAGCGTGGCGCTCGTGACATTTGAGGCATGGGGCGCGCTGATGACAGCGGGCAGATTGCCCGCGCTCGACTCCTCTGCGGTGGTTAACCGCGAGGGGGAGGGCTGGGCGGTTCCCGTGGGAACTGTCATGTCTATGTGTGGATGTGGGCGCGGGACAGCGGGCACATTTATCACACCGAAAGCATCGTTCGCTTGCGTGAAGCGAGTGCACGTTGGTTTCGTTTTTACAGAAACCGTGAGACATGCATAACGTGGTGTTAGTGGGCACATTCACCATGTTTGAAGCGCAATCGGTCTGAGTCGATTCATGTGCGCGAGCCCTGTGTGACGGGCTGTGCTTGTGTGTAGAGATGGGCACTGGGCAGTGGGCATTCTTCTTACACATAAAGCACCATCGGCCGTGGCCGGGACACCAGAAAAATTCACACTTATGGGATTTATCTGGGTAGCCGTAAAAACGGCGTTTGTGTGCAGGCAAGCGGGTGACAGAACCGACTTGTTTACTGCAGGATACACTGGAACAGTCACATTTACTGGAACTTAACGAGCGAGAAGTTGCCATAGAAACAGAGAGCGTCAACATGCTGGCGTTTATTGCAGGCCTGCGTGCATTACAACAGGCTTGTTCACTGCAATATTGACATTTCCAGTCGCCTGAATTCCAGAGGGGAATGGGAAATGTATAGGAAAAAGGAGGTTGGTCCGTCCGCAGTGGGACCAGAAAAACTCCCTTTTTTCCTTACGCCAGTGACGCACGGAACACCATAGAAACGGTGTTTGGGTGCAGGCGAGCGGGTTGTACAACGCGCTCGTTGGCTGCAAAATACACATCTGCAGTCGCCTTTTCAGGGAACTGACAGAGCGAGCATTGACGGCATAATTTTATCTGCCGGTAGACCCGGGGATCGAACGCGGGTCTCTCGCGTGCAAAAACCTGAGAGTCTGCCACTGGGCCACAGGGGGAGACACATTGTAACTCAGTTAGCGCGAGTATTATAAGAGAGCGTCAACGTGCTGGCGTTTGTTTGCAGGCATGCGTGTATTACAACAGGCTTGCTCACTGCAATACTGACATTTCCAGTCGCCCGAACTTCAGAGGGGAATGAGAAATGTACGAGAAAGAGGAAGTCGGTCCGTCCGCGGGGGGACCAGAAAACGCTCTTTTCCTCTTGAAAAAGACGCCCAGCTCTTTTAGTGCAATGGGAGTGTGTGTCGCGGCGGCGAGCACACACACATACATAAACACAGTAGCAGAGAAAGGATATAATGCCGGAAAGTGCAGCAGGAAGGCAAGGAAGGCGGCGCGGCCAGCGACTTCAGTGACTCGTCCCGCTGAAGGTGCTCTCTTTCAGACGGCGCGGCTTCTTATCCAGCTCCAGCGATGCGTGTGCTTCGCTTGAAGGATGAAAAAATCAGATAATAGCTGCCTGCGAGCGATATTTATAGGCCTAGACCACGCCCATTTCGGCGGGACGTGACGCAGCGGGCGCGAAGTGCCCTGATTGGGTCTGACGTCACGCCAGGCCTCGCTCGATAGGCTGCTGCAGTTGCCGCAGAGCAGCCAATAGGCGCGCGAGCTGTCTCGCCTATGTCTGCATTGCTGCTGCAACGCGTTTTGCATTATTACAAAATTAAGGATAATTTTTGGCTTCAATATCTCGCGGAAAAGGATTTTCCCCTAGCGTAAGATATCTTACGCAGTACGAGAGACCTCTCGTAAGAGAACAACAGGCAACAGAGGAATGAGGAAACAACAGAAAATCCACAGAGTAAAACACAGGTGAGTAATCCACAAGTACACCAGGGTCCTTACAATGAAACAATGAAGAGACAGACAACAAAGAAAGACATCAAGGTATGTCCGAATCCAATGTTAGTTTTGCTTCCGGTCTCCTGAGATATGTTCAACTGACCGATTTTTGAAGACAGCATAGATGTATCCTTTGCTGCCCTTGATATCCCACAATCCTGTGCTTTCCATTGCTTGACAGCTAAGCTAAAAAATAAATGGTAAATATGAAAGTTACGGTTGGTGGTCAGTGTCTGTGTAAACGTACGTTTTTTACCAATGTTTTCCACTTTTAAAGTCATTTCTAATGAGAAATTATATTAAAGTAATTCAATATTCACTTAAATATGACCAAAGTTCACTCTACAGATCATAAAACCGTAACACTGCCTCAGAGGTCTGTGTAGTCTTTGATTGCTGGTAGATGAGGAGCAGGTGTAAGGGAGTAATTAGTCTGGGGAGAATGAGCGGGGAGAATGAGCAGTGTTCATGGAGTCGGAGAGCTGGGTGGAGTGGGATGTGACGTGATCCATGAATAAAAACAAGTCTAGCAGGTTTATGGTCCTTCAATATAGGGACAGAGAAAATGAAACTCTTCAATTGGAACCTGGACCTGGATTATTTGCTTCCAAAATGAGAGGTGAGAGAAAGAGCATGTAGGCTACACATATTCAATGATTAACAGGGGCACAAAAATAGTAATACAAGATAAACAAGGCATAGGTATGAACAAAAAGGGTGAGTGCCTGCCTATATCTTAAGAAATTGAAACCGACTGTAAGTGAAATACTAATCATTGAAATAATTTGAAAGCTTTGTAATCCACTTTAAAAGTATTGCTTTTTGATAAAATATATTCATCAAACACCTGATTTTTACTCTTTTTCATATTTAAAAACAAGAACAGCTGTTTTCACTTAACTTTCCCAACAGATATGGACAACAATGAGACTTCTAATGGACAAATATCAAAAATGTCAAGGGGCTCGACTTTTTTGCACTACTTTTTCATTGCATTTTTTATACTCCTTGTTGGGGTATGGATAAACCAGGTATGTATGACATTTAAAACAGCCAGAAACCATATAATTATGGGTATGCTCCATTTCCTTGATACACCACTTCGCCATTTTAAGTGAGATTCCAAATGACGGAGCATATAAGTTCAGTGCAAAGAGCACAGAACAAAGAAACAATGTTTGATCACTTCACGGGAAGTCTTTACATTGCAAACCACCACCTCAGTACTACAGGAAGTTTATCTAAAATAAATTAGATGTATTTGGGTCTCTGGTATCATTGAAGAGTTTAATGCAGCTTAGATGTGGTTTTATATAAAGCAATTTATACAATTTATAAATGTAATTAAATCTCTAATATATATTTTGCATAAATACACATGGGTGTATTATATGTTTATACATTTGATTCATATTATACACATTTATATTTGATTAATATTATAGGTAACACTTTAATTTAGGGTCCAATTCTCCCTATTAACTAGTAACTATGCATATTACTAGGATATTGGCTGTTTATTAGTATTTATAAAGCACATATTAATGCCTTATTCTGCATGACCATATTAAGCAGTAATTATGAGTTTACTGAGGCAAAAGTCGTAGTTAATTGTTACAATTTCGGCTGAAGCAGAGGCAGAAGCAGGATCTAAGTGCAGCAGTAATATTTAATAAACAGTCTTAAACTAAACTCAGAACAAAAACCAGAACAACCTACACTTGCAATGTAAAATAACGGACAAAGAACAAGACAGAACACAGGGTATAAATAGACAGAACTAAAGAGACAAATTGACACACCTAAACTGAACTAACTAATGAATAAGTGACTATGGAAACAAACAGGCAGGGGCGGAGGAAGTTTAACTGAACTAATAGACAGAACACGGACAAAGACAGAAATCAAAACAGACTGACAATGTAACATTAATACCGAGAGTGATAATAGAATATTAATAGTTAGAATTGGACCCTAATCTAAAGTGTGACCATATTATAGTATACAGATACTATGCCATTATAACTGAAAGTTATGTGAGTTTCATCTGTGCTTGTTCCAAGGTGTTCCTTGTTTCTCAAGTGAAGTTAACTTTGACAGATCCCACTCAGTGAGGATGTGAACAAACTAATATGTGATATATGTGAAATGATGTATAATATTATGTTCTTAACTTTCAGATACATGACACCAAACAAAATCAACCAAACCCCAATTCAAGTGATTTAGGTACTGTTTTTTTCTTCTTCTTTTTATCTCAAATACTGTTCTTAAAGGGTTAGTTCACCCAAAAATGAAAATTATGTCAGTAATTACTCACCCTCATGTTGTTCCAACCCCGTAAGACCTTCGTTCATCTTCGGAACACAAATTAAGATATTTTCGATTAAATCGGAGAGCTAATCACTCCTCCATAGGCTTCTAAAGGAATGAAACTTGCTGGCCCAGAAAAGTTATTAAAGAGATCGTTAATATAGTCCAAGTGACTACAGTGGCTCAATCTTAAATTTATAAAGCGGCGAGAATACTTTTTGTGCGCAAAAAAACCCAAAAATAACGACTTTATTCCACTATTTATTTCCTTCTCTCTGGGCCTCGAGTCTTTTCACGTAGTGTTTAAGCGCAGCGCATCACACGCATCACACACATGACAAGCGTCGGCCAATAGTGAGCCTACGTGGTGACGTGCAACACAGACGCGCTACGCTTAAACACTACGTGAAAAGACTCGAGGCCCAGAGAGAAGGAAATAAATAGTGGAATAAAGTCGTTATTTTTGGGGGGTTTTGCGCACAAAAAATATTCTCGTCACTTTATAAACTTAAGATTGAGCCATTGTAGTCACTTGGACTATATTAACGATCTCTTTAATAACTTTTCTGGGCCAGCAAGTTTCATTCCCTTAGAAGCCTATGGAGGAGTGAGACAGCTCTCAGATTTAATCAAAAATATCTTAATTTATGTTCCGAAGATGAATGAAGGTCTTACGGGGTTGGAACAACATGAGGGTGAGTAATTACTGACAGAATTTTCCTTTTTGGGTGAACTAACCCTTTAAAATATTGATTGATATAATACATACTTTTATTTATACCTTTATGGTGAATAAGACAGTATATGAGGGCTAAATTAAAAGTAATTCTTACTAATCAACCAGGTGAACCGCTCCGAATTCTTTTGGTTGGAATGACAGGGGCAGGAAGAAGTGCAACAGGCAACACCATCCTGGGAAAGAAGGTTTTTAAATCCGAGATATCATCATCCTCTTTGACTAAGCAATGTGAACAAAATAATGCAACAGTTAATGGAAGAAATATATTAGTTATTGACACCCCGGGTCTGTTTGACACCAGCTTAACTACAGCTGAGGTGGTCAGCAGAATTAAGCATTGCATTTTACTCTCTGCTCCTGGTCCACATGTCTTCTTAGTTGTGATTCAGCTGGGCAGATTCACAGATGAAGATGCAGAAGCTGTTAAAATTATTCAAGCAGTTTTTGGTGAGGAAGCCTCTACATACACCATGGCACTGTTCACTTATGGAGATCGATTGGAGGACAAGAACATTCACACATTTGTGCGGGACAGTCCAAAACTGCTCAGTTTTATCAAAACATGCAGTGGAAGATTCCATGTGTTCAACAATAAAGATCAAAATCCTGAACAGGTTGTTCAGTTGTTTGAACAGATTGACAAAATAGTTACTGGGAATTATGGGCAACATTACACCAGTGAGATGCTTGAAATAGAGAAAGCGACTGAGGCGGAAAAATATCACATCCTGAAAGAGAATGAGGGGCAGAGAAAGAATGAAACAGAAGCTCTGAGGGCTAAACTTGAGGGTGAAGCTTTTGAAAAAGCTAAAGAAAAACTGGACAATGAATTTGAACAGCAGGCACAATGGCAAGCTGAGAAAAATGTTCGTATGCGAAATGGTGGGTTCTCTTTTCTTAATTATGTAAGAACTTTTTTTTTTCAAAAGAAACCTGAATCTTGAAAAGAGCAAAATAAATAAGCCAAATAAAACATTTCACTAAACTAAAAATTGAATAAATTAATATATATTTAAAAACAAAAGTGAAACCGAACATATAATATGCAGAATTGATAAATAAACTCTCCAGTGTCTGTGACTATCGCATGCATTCCTCGCAGAGGAACTGGAAATAAGTTGCAAGAAAAATACTGCATTAGTTTTACCACTTATCCCTTCAGTATGTGTAAAACAAAATAATACCCTAACGTAGACTTGCATGTCATCTCAAGAATATTGCTGTATCTAAATTGCTCACTTGTTCGCTTAAAAAAACAAAAAAACAACAACATTTATTTTTATTTGCTTTGTCCTTTATTTTACCAGGAATAATCCCATTGATACATAACTCTTTTCTACCAGGAAATCCTGGCCAAAATTGGCAGCACAAAAAAGTTTCACATTAACAGATAAAACAAAACAAAAAGTCTTATCAGCAATCATAAGAAATATTACGTAAAACATACAAATGTTTCCTTCAGGTAGTAGTCCAAAAGGTTTCTAAAAATATTTAAAGATGGAAGTGCTTCTAACAATATTCTGCATTTCATTCCATAACCGAGGTATGGTGGCTGAGAGAGCTCAACGCGCTGCAACTGAAGAAAACACATGCATACAATATACAAAATGTATTAACAATATGTTCAATGTCATCAGAATACTAAAGAGAAAGGAACAATGATCTGAAAAATAAAATAAAAAAATTTAAAAATAGAGAAAAAGAACACAAGGGAAACATATTAATCTATACATCAGTTACATTGTACAAATTTCGTCATGTTATGTTTAAATAAGTTGCATAATAAATGTTAGGTAATGCAGGGTCCAAAGATGAGACACTCACACACAGATATATAACGCATATTTTAAAAACTTTTCTTGTATAAAATGTATATTTATTTGCAACAGTTATGTTAAAAGCAATAATAAGACATTTCTGGTAATAACAGCTGATGGACATCGTGCTGCGTTGTCATGTGAACATCCCAGCTGTGGAAATTACATCGTCTTTCGTTGCTCCCTTCATTAAGTGCGTTCAAAACGGCTAATGTTATAATGGCCCACAAGTGCCCTGCTCACTCCAAAGTGCCCACTTCAAGGGCTCTGCCGTCTGCTCTTCGAAGGAAGTAGGGCATAGGGATGCTCACGAGCACTAAGCATGTCCCAGCCGGGTTCGTCACTTATTGGGGTCCCCTGGAAACATTTCCGTTGTGGTCTGTGCTATTTGCAGCGAATTTTTGTATTTGGTTGTGTTGTGAACTTTTGCAGCGCGTTTCTGTATTTGGTTGTGTTGAGTATTTGGAGCATAGGCCTACTCAGTGTGTTGTGAAGCTGATGAAGATGTTTTCTTCAGTTGCAGCGCGTTGAGCTCTCTCAGCCACCGTACCTAGGAGCATAAAAGGAAAATTTTGACAAACTCAGAAAATGCTCTATAGGAACAATAAAAAGTAATTTAGAAGAAGGATAGTCCTATAATTACTGTGGTATATTATGATAAGAGATTATAAATATAAGTTGGCAATTTACCTAATAAAGCCTTGGCAATAAGCAGCAGCATTATGCATTTTTCTCCTTTGGTACAAGAAGGACCAACCAATTTGGACCAAGTACAGTGATGGTCATTTTACTCATTTTAAATTGAGTAGCGCTATAACTCTGATTATAAACTTATAATGTGATGTAATTGACTATTTTATAATAATTATCCTTTTCAATTATGTATTGAGGGAAGATTATGGTATTGTACTTATACATCTGCCATAGGTATAGCAACAGCATGTTCCATCATTCATAATGTCCCCATTATGTTCAGTTTGTTTAGTTATAATGGACTTTTTGTTTGCATTCACTAATTTCTGTCTCCCTTTGTTCATGTTCCCGCCAATCCTTGGTCGCCATGGTTTCTGTCATATGAGTTCATGTTTATCAGCTGTATTTCCTAAATTACCTTGTTTGTATTCACTTCTTAAGTTTCTCCTTTACCGTCATTGAATGTCCGGTCGCGTTATATGTGTGTGTTATTCTACTACCTGTTTGGATCGCTACCCGTTTGGTTTATAAGTAAACTTTGTGTTGGAACCTTAGTCTTCTGTGTCTTCATCTGTCTGCCTGCATACACCATAACACATACACATTACATTAAAGAAATATGTTTGATCATATGATCACGGCTCACTACCACTTTACAGTTTAAGCTATAGGCACTCCACAGCAAATAAAGTCTAGTGTTCACTTTATCCATAATCCTATGCAGCATGCAACATTTCGACTAGTTAAAGAATTCATTAAATGTTAATTTGATGAGCCATAAATTACACCTTGAAAAGTAAATATGCCATATGAGCTGAATAACTCCAATTACTGAAACTGTGAACTAAAAAAGGCGAGGGAAAAAGGGGTTGGCTTTGAATGCTCAGCTCCTCATGACATGTTACCCAGAACTACTGTTGGGAACACAGCTGGCCTGAAAGACTGGCCACTGACTGGCAGTGGTGTAGCAGACGAGCACGCAGGGTAAAGCAGATGTTTTTGGTGGGTCATAATTATGTGACTGTATCAATTATTTATGTTTTGATAATTGTTTAAGCTTTTATCATGATATACAGTATCGCGATATTGAAAGTTGCAAAAAAAGTGTTGGCATACTTTAACAGGTTTAATAATTTCTTTCTCAAAACAAAAGAACTCTATGCACTTTTTTGTGTATTGCTTTATTGTATTGAAATGTTCAAAGTAAACAAATGTTTCAAAAAGATTAAAGTGCAAATCATTAAAAAAGAACAATAGGTAACTGTCACATTTTGAGTTTTTTTTAATGTTTTTTTCTTTTTCTTTTTCTGTTCTGTTCACGCCTGAGTTTTATGGTTAGTTTGTTAAAGGGATACTTCACATATTTTTCATATTAAACTATGTTATTCCCTTAACTAAGACGAGTTGATACATACCTCAGTAGTTACTATACGGTACCATGTGTCAAAATGATTTATGACTTTGACATTTGACCTTTTGACAGGTTGAACTTCCGGTCTAGGGGTCAGGGACTAACCTTTGACCCTCCCACCCATCGATCATGTGGTTTGACAGAAGCTTTTGACCTATGACCTAGCTAGCCCTAAATCATGTGGTTTTGACAGAAGCTTTTGGCTTTTGAAGCCTTTTGATCATGTTTTTTTGATGTTTGAAGCCAGTGTCAGGTTGGAGTTATAGGGGTGTGTGTCTGGTATAATGAAATGCTTATAAAAGATATCTTACTGAAACCAATTCTTTCAGTTTTAGATAAACAAAACAATAAAATTCATCTTACATAAAACATTCTATTCTTTAAAAGTATATAAATTATATAATATAAAATCACAGAGTGGTTCTCTCTCTCTCTCTCTCTCAGCTCCGTCTGTCGGTCTCTGACTCAGAGGGGGCCTCACACCCTCCGCATGTGAGCTCTGACCCTCTCCTTCGCATACCAGAACACAGTGAGAAAGGGGTTTCCTAAATATCAGACTAACTAAAGTTGAAAAACATTCTATTCTTTAAAAGTATATAAACACAGAGTGGTTCTCTCTCTCATTTAAAAGCATAACCTTAAAAGTTTAAATTAGATCTTTTAAAAGACTGTTTAAATCTTTAAAGTTTGAATACATGCATCTTCTTTTTATCTTTTAGAAGATTACTGTAATGATTTTGTTTAACGGTGACCTAAAGTATAATTGTTATTAAACAATGTCTGTTCAAAAACTTTAGATTGTATTGTATAATACTATAATAGTGTAATTTACTTGGGCCGCGCCACGGACCACCAGCATCTCTGAAAAATGTGTGGTGATTTTCCAAATGATACAACTTAGTCTAAATAAGAGCAATGTGGAGTCCTCTGATTTCTTAAAAACAACACAACGACAAAACATTGTGACAAACTTTGACATCATGTTGTATGGACAAAAATACTGTTTGAAATATTTTTGTATAAATAAGATCTAAGACGCCTAAGCATACTTTTTCAACAATCTAAAGGTTTTGAACAGACATTGTTTAGTAAAAATAATACATAAGTCTTCTAAGAAGATAAATAGAAGATGCGTAGGTATTCAAACTTTAAAGATTTAATTTAAACAGTCTTTTAATTTTAAAATATCTAATTTATAAGGTTATGCTTTTAAATGAATTTAGTATAAACTCTAGATGTACTCTGGAACGCAGACTAGATTTACTGTGACATTGTCCCCCCCGAGAGTCATCAACTCCTCTCGTCTCTGTACGGGTCTGAAGCTTCAGTTCACACTGTAGTTTATCGCTGAAGGATCTGGGGCTGTTTTATGAAAATCTAAACCATTTGCTTTTTGGATTGTTTTTTATCGTTGCATAAAAAACTACTTCACCTCTCTGGAAATGTAAGGTGTTTTTATTTATATATTTATTTAGCTAAAACTCTGTTTTCTGTGTTTAGGTGTAGGCCTACGGGATAGAATATGCAGTTACGGTACAAAAATCATTATAGCTATGGAAAGCCCCCACCATAAAAACTGAAACCCCCTCATGGACACAAAATGCTGATTGAATCTTTTCATATAAATGAGATTTAAGACGACTAAGTACAGTTTTCAACAATCTAAAGTTTTTGAACAGACATTGTTTAATAACAATTATACTTTAGGTCACCGTTAAACAAAATCATTACAGTAATCTTCTAAAAGATAAATAGAAGATGTGTATGTATTCAAACTTTAAAGATTTAAACAGTCTTTTAAAAGATCTAATTTAAACTTTTAAGGTTATGCTTTTAAATGAGAGAGAGAACCACTCTGTGATTTTATATTATATTATATAATTTATATACTTTTAAAGAATAGAATGTTTTTCAACTTTAGTTAGTCTGATATTTAGGAAACCCCTTTCTCTGAGTCAGAGACCGTCAGACGGAGCTGAGAGAGAGAGAGAGAGAGAACCACTCTGTGATTTTATATTATATACTGTAATTTATACACTCTAAAAACTGCTGGGTTGTGTTAACCCAATTTTGGGTCAAATATGGTCTCACCCAACGTTGGGTTAAAAATTAAATTTAAAAATGGACAAACCCAGCCGTTGGTTTACATTTTTAATGTAACCAATGCAATTTGTCCATTTTTAAATTGCATTTTTGTCCATTTTTGATTTTGTCCAAAATGCAATTTGTCCATTTTTAAATTGCATTTTTTAACCCAACGTTGGGTGAGACCATATTTGACCCAAAATTGGGTTAACACAACCCAGCAGTTTTTAGAGTGTATACTTTTAAAGAATAGAATGTTTTATGTAAGATGAATTTTATTGTTTTGTTTATCTAAAACTGAAAGAATTGGTTTCAGTAAGATATATTTTATAAGCATTTCATTATACTTTTAAAAAGAACAGAATGTCTTTCAACTTTAGTTAGTGTAATATATAAAACATAGAACTCTCTTCCTCACTGTGCTCTGGTATGCGAGGGAGGGGGATCATAACACAGACACGCGCACGCTCCACTGTGAGTGCGCTGGTGAGGCGTTCATGAAAAAACAGTGTTTTTGTTTTACAACTTTTAACTCATTCATATAGGATGTATGGACATCTATAGGTTAGGAAATTTAATTTAAAAACAATTACTGCGCCGAGTCGAAGTGCTCCCGAGTCCCAAGTGCTATTCTACCATACATTATAGTTATCCTTTTTACCCGCTTAGAAAAGCGCCACGTTTTATTTTGTGTCACCATACTTGGTCGTGTAACTACTCGTGTAACTGTATTTAAATAGTGAAAACGTGGAGGTGTTTGGTCGCTTCTAGCTTAATCTCTGTCTGGATCCTAATGAATGAACTGGGCTAAGCTAAGTGCTATAAAAGTGTCGCCGCGCGCCAGAGAAATTGAGTGCACGCACTCAGAGCCGATCCTGACCTCCCTGGGGCCCTAAGCAAAATTCTGTTTAGGGGCCCTCATAGGGTTAGATACACCTATCTACCTACCCGTATACGGTACCTGACCCGTGAGCCATGAACCATTTGCCTCCAACTACAATCCCTTTAGTTCTAGTGAAAATGTAATTCCTGATATCAGAAGACATTGTTACTAGTAAAAAGTTCATTCTTAATATCAAGAATTCACATTTTAAATATTACAAATTTAATTATTGATATCAAAAATGCATATCCTGTGATTGAATAAAAGCTAAAATGGCGCCATAGCATGTCACTGTGTTTTAAATGATAAAAGTCATTCTTGATACTTGATGGTTATTATTTTTACTGAGGGATGTGCATCCATATTGAGCAGAATCTCCAGCCAATCAACATTTTAAATTCAATGAAGCCTATCAATAGTCAATGTCAATACATTGCTTTCCATATTAGGCCGCTGTACGTGAGCTGTATCGTTCAGTTTCGTTCCACCAAGTGGGGCACTAATTTTTCTTTTGCTCAATATGTTCAACGTTAATAAAAGGTATCCAAGCAAAAAGTTCTCCACGCATTATCCTGCAGTTAATGAGAAATTGTAATTTATTGGCGCACTATATTGACTGCGTATTGAGACGTCTAAAACGGTTGAGCTCGATTTTCAACCAATCAGCATCGAGAAGTTGAGAAGTGTGACACACACTAACCCGACCCCTTAACCTACCCATCACGCACATACACACAAGTCAAGCGTTTTTTTTATTTTTATTTTTTTTTATAAAACGCCGATATCAGGCCGGGTGAAACCCGTAGTTGTTGGGACATCAGAGACCAGTTTGTCCAGGAGGGCAACATGTTTATTAGCAATAGCTAACGTTAGCTCCGTAGTGTCCGACGTTTTGAGCCATTCCTACGCACATTGCTTGATTTTTTCCCATCGGACTTCAGTAAAGGGCTGCGGACCTTTCCCACCATCTTTTCCGACATGAAGAATACACTTTACGGGTGTTAATCGAGCTTGATCGCCGCTATCAGATGAAGATGCGCTGCTTACGTCCTCCTCTGTTTACATGTGCGTGGTGATATTGGCTTGATTTCGGCTGTGACCTACTTACATTCTCGATGCTGATTGGTTGAAAATCGAGCTCAACCGTTTTAGACGTCTCAATACGCAATCAATATAGTGCGCCAATAAATACACTTTTCTCATTAACTGCAGGAAAATGCGTGGAGAACTTTTTTCTTGGATACCTTTTATTAACGTTGAACATATTGAGCAAAAGAAAAATTAGTGCCCCACTTGGTGGAACGAAACCCTATTTCTAGGCCTCTTTTAGGCTACTGACAGCGGCCTATATTGCATTAGTGCAGAGTTGTAACTAAACCTTGACTGAACGACTAGATAATCATCATCTTGTTTTAAAACTATAATGAGGACTGAGGAGTGCCATCACGCCCATATTGTACTGGTCCCGACTCACAACAGATGTTTCTGCTGGAAAGTGCGCGTTTCATTTCCTGCACGCGCATATGAACGCATGTTAACGCGCGACGCGGTTATCTTTACCGAGCTGCAGTTTATAAACAAACACCGTTGTCCTTTGTCGTTTATTAAACATAATAAATCAACTCACATCAACTTAACTTTAGCCTACTGTTCTTTGCTGACATCAAACTTTGAGAGGAGAGCACACAAGTCTACCTGATAACTGTTGCCGCAATTAACTCTCATGGTGTTTTTTTCTCTCTCTTTTTGTGACCAGAAGGATAGTTCCGCTTTATTTTCTCATCGATATTGTAAACATTGATTGACACGCTTTGACACGAGGGGGAGGCGGGGCCTTGAGTCATTTGCGGGGCCCTACGCACCTTGCGTAGTGTGCGTATAGGGTTGATCGGCTCTGCACGCACTGAGACGAGAGAGGTATCAACTCGTCTTAGTTAAGGGAATAACATAGTTTAATATGAAAAATCGGTGAAGTATCCCTTCTGTTCATCTTCCATTCCCTGCCTGTTTGTCTCCATGGATACTCATTGTTTGATTCATTTAGTTCAGGTGCTCCTCCTTTAGCTACACTTGTTTGCTCACTATTTCTCATTTTTACCCTCAGTTTTGGTTTGCCCTTTGTTCTGGTATTAGTTGTGTATTTGCTATTTAGTTTAAGCTGTTGAGTTATTTCTCCTCCGATTCCTGTCTTCTGTTTGTGAACTTAAATTAAACTTCCTTGGATTTTGATTCCTGCTTCCAGTGAGTGTCTGAACCAAACAGTGTGACAGTAAAACTTTACAATGAGCTCTCATTACTTATAGATCAACTATAACATTATCAATGAGAAATAGCATTTGTTACAGAAGTTATTCTTTGTAAACGTTAGTTAAAAAAACAACTGATCGTTAGATCATGTTATCTCAGGTCCATTAAATAATACAGTTGCAACTTTTGATTTGAATAATGTGTTATTAATGTTCAGATTAACCACCTAATAAATGCTTTAGAAGTATTGCTCATTGTCAGTTTATGTTAATTAATGAAGTAACTAATGTTAATGAATTGTAAAGTGTTACCGAACAATAAAGAATCAGAACATTTTCAAACAATAACTATAGGGCAGGTTGTAGTCCAGATTAGAATGTAAAAATGTTTAATTTTGAAAATAAATAGCCTATTAATAAGTCTTTAAGTATTTGGTGCCTGAAGAAAAACATTGTGAATACAAAAATATGAATGGCTGTTTGCATGGGTGTAAATTTCATCCAACAGTTGGGGGGACAATAAACAAATATTTCTCAAGAGCAATTTTTGAAGGGGACACATATATTACAGCCAAAATTGTACTTGTAAGGATATGTGTACACAAAGGAAAGCCTTAGTATTATTAAGCTACAGTATTAAACAAGCTAGATAACGTTATAATCGTTAACATAGCAGACTCATGGAAAAATTAATTTTTGTCATGACTAATTTATTAATGACTCAGCATCATCTGTATAAATCTTTCAATATATCAGAACCCTCTGCTTTATTCTAGCTTCATGCATTCTTTTTCTTTTTTAATCAACACTTGAATGTGGGTAAGTTTATTAAAAAAAAGCAACATTTTGAGCTGAAAAGAGAAAATGTTGTTTTTGTAAGAAAAAACTTCACTTCAACCCTCAGATTTACACCTATGGCTGTTTGATACAAAATACTGTTCAGAAACAGTGGGTTACCAATGTAATGGCGGCATTTCTATTGAACCATAAGCGCCATCTGCTGTCAGAAATTAACCTATGTTTGGAGCATAAGGCCCATAAGAAATCCTCCCAAATGTGAATTCATGGGGAGTGAAACGTCTTCATGGGGAGTGAAACGTCCCTGAGAGGCGGGAACGAGACATTACGTCACTGACGTATATGGGAACTCCCTTCCTTCTCATTTTCACTGAAATCTTATTGGCTAACGCCAGCTGGAGACAGCTGGCCAATTGACGCGAAACATGCAAATGCTGACCGGTCCGCGGGCAGTATAAATAGCATGGGCGCGACAATTACGTCAGAATCAAGACTGAACGCTAGCACAGCTGATCAAACGGCGAGCACGGCGGCTGACGTAATGTCTCGTTCCCGCCTCTCAGGGAACCGAGGTTACGATAGTAACCGGAGACGTTCCCTTTCAAGGCGGTCACTTCGACATTACGTCACTGACGTATATGGGAACTGTATAGAATCCCGCCGTGAGCGCAGTGAAGATAAGCCCTGAACGGGGTCAAGCTACACTCCCACGAGAGACAACAGTTCTAAGCCGGCAGCGCCGCTAGGAGCACTCGAACCGATAGGCGAAACTTGACCAAGAAACGTCTGTTCCAACCTTACCAAGTTGCATATCCAATGCAATGAAGCGAAGGCTGCACTGGAGGGCAGCACAACACCATAAACACTCAAGCACAAGAGTTAACACAGTGTCGACGGCAATAGCGGTGACAGCTGCATAACCTCATAGCCATTCACAGAGTTAACAGCACATTGAAAACTACTGCGTAATGCGGAAACCGCTATGTAACATTATAGTCATAACACAGAGTTAGCAGCAATGGTAACTCTGCATAATGCAGACTAGGCCTACTGCACAGCTGGTGGTAACAGTTCATGCAGTACATAAATAAAACTCACCGAACCCACGACACTATAGGCAGTGCATAAAACTTGAAACCCTGGCAAACGTGTTCTGAGAAGACAGCCAGCATACCTAATCCCGTAGGCATTAAACCACATTGAAAAGTGTCGAATTCAGTGAGAAAGTCTCAGTATAAAACAGCACGTCCCTAGTACCATCCACCAAGCACACAAACAGCTAGTCAGACTGCTGCCTAGTGATCCACGTACATCCGCAAAGCCCTTACAGGGCCAACAGCACTCTGAGCATCGGCATCATGCGAGGCTGACGCCTCAGCAGATAATGCGGGCAGGGATCAATCTGTGCTCTGAACAGTGTAAGTGACTTCGGAACGCAGCTTGGTATCGGACGGAGAGTGACGCTGCAGTCACTAGGTCCGAGACAATGCAACATCATTCACGTAGAATGAGCGTAGGTCTCCAAGTGCTTGCTGGGGCGAGAGCAGGTGGAAAGGGCATCTCAAAGAGAGCTCTCAGCACTTATTAGTGTGAAGTGTCTTGCTCAACTCAGGACCCAGCAGCGGACACACAAGAAGGTTCCACAGCCTGGGGCTGGGGGCCAATCGTCTGTAGAAGCAGGACCTTCCTGAGGGGGATTGTCATGGGGAGCCCCACAACTCTCTCCCATAACTATAGAACATAGTCCGATGTTCTATAGCCGATTTACAGAAGTGCAAATTAACACATAGCTGAATGTACATAAACACAGTGCCAGTGGCCGTAGCGACAACAACTGTGAATATACGCAGTTAGATAATAGCCCCATTATAGCATAGCACCTCAGAAGTACACAAACACAGTCGTAGCCGTAGCTAGAACTGTGAGTATACGAGTTAGTACAGAATAGCCAGTTGCACTGAAGGAAACGGGGCAACATAACAGCATAGCACATGTACGTAACAGCATCGCTCGCTGTAGTGCCAACTATACGCAGTAGCTCAGTATAGGCACTGAAGGATACGGGGCAACACCGCAGCATGAACACATCCATGTGCAAATAAATGCAGCGCAGGTCGCCGTATCGACAGAGACTGTGAATATGCACAGTTCGACTGGGATAGCTAGTTGCACTAGATACAGGGCAACATGACAGCATAACACAAGTGCATAAGAATAGCGAATCCATGTATGTACATAAACGCAGCGTAAGTCACCATAACTGAGATGCACAGTTAGATCAGGATGGCTAGCTGCACTGAAGGAAACAGGGCAGCATTACAGCATAACACATCCGTGCACGTACATACATCCAGAAACTGTGAATATGCATGGTTAGATTAGGATAGCTAGTTTTGCACTGAAGGAACAGGGCAACAAAATAGCAAAAACACATCCTTGTACACATAAGTGCAGTGTAGTCGCCGTAGCGACAGAACTGTGAATATGCACAGTTAGATAGGACAGCTGGTTGTTGCACTGAAGGATAGAGGGCAACATAACAGCATAACACATCAGTGTGCACATTCAAAACATCTGTGTGTACAATGCAGCGCTAGTCGTCGAAGCGACCGAAACTGCATGAATATGCGCAGTTTAAACATAATGGTCAGTTACGTTGAGGGCAACATAACAGCATAACGCTTCAGTGTGTACACAGATGCAGCGCAAGTCGCCGTAGCGACGACTGTGACTATGCACAGTTAGATATGATAGCTAGTTGCACTGAAGGATACAGGGCAATGTGATAGCATAGTTACATTAATGTGTACAAAAACACAGCGTCAGAGGCATAGCGACATCGACTGTGAATACGTAGTTAATCAGAATAGCCGGTTGCACTGAGGATACAGGGCAATATATAACGGCATAAATCATAGACACCTATCAATGTCGTAACACAGTGTCGTAACATATCAGTGCGTAGTGTGTACACAGCGTCAGTTGCATCGCACAACAACTGTGAATACGTAGTAATCAGAATAGCCATTTGCTATTGCTGAAGGATACAGGGCAATACATAACGGCAAAAATCATAACACATATCAGTGCGTAGTGTGTACGTAAACACAGCGTCAGTTGCGTCACACAACAACTGAATACGCACTGCGTAGTAATCAGAATAGCCATTGCACTGAGTAGTCCCGTTTACATGCACACTTTTTTGCTATTCTGATTAAGATCGTTCTGATTGACGGATTCCGGTTGAATGTTTACATGGGATGTTATCTAAACCGATCTGGTGTTTACATGTTCTGACGCTTTCAATCGAAATCATTTTGTGACATGCGCACACTTGTCTGCCGGATCTGGAAGCTCATTATTTCCCACGTTTTCAATGCTGTCAAGATGGTGCATCACTTAATCGTTGCGTTAGTTGTAGGCATTATCCGCGTTTCCACTGTCGGGCCAGTGCGAGCCAGGGCTTTAAACAGTGCGAGCCAGGGCTTTTAAATCACTGGAAACAGCGTGATCGCAAAACCAGAGCGACCGTTTGCTGGCATTTTTGTTGTTTAATTGAATATTTAAAACCCAAGCATCGATGTTTTACCACAGGTTTACAATAAAAAGCGACACATTGATCATAATGAATTAATTTGTGTCAAAATTGCACATTAGTCACAACAGAAATAAAGTGGTTTACCGTTTATGACGTTTGTGAACGTCTATTTCACAAAAGAAAGAGGACACGCAACTTATTCAGTCGCGTCTGTTTCTGTTTATTTGGTAGCCTAGTTACAGGACATATTTACATCACATTTAGAAAGAATGATAATTTCTACAAATATGCCACCAAAAATATTACCTGAGGAGCTTTAGCACTCTCTCCCAGAAGGATACAGTTATATTTTCAGTCAGAGATAAAGAGGATAGTCCGGTATAAAGAGGCGAGACGTAGGCTACTGACAGATAAAATAAATCAGGATTATGATAACCTATATGATTTGTCTAATTTCTTGATTTGTCTGATTTCGCTGATTTCTAAGCGTTCATATTTACCATGTTTACTATGGTAATGGTTAGCGTGCATAGTTTTTTGCATCTGGTCACAAACAGAAGGCATTATGTTAGCTGACAGAATTATCTGGCGCAAAACCAGGCATGCACAGAAAGACGTTCACTCAAAGTAATCGGATCAGCTCGTTTACATGGTGTAATCTTTAATTTGATCGGTTCATGAAAAGGTTTATTCCACCCCCTTCAATCCGACTGAAATTTCAATCGGTTTGGGCATTTTTATTCCGATTGAGGTGTTGACATGGAGCATTTTCATTCTGATTGGACTTTTAAACTGGTTATAATCGGAATACAATGCTATGTAAACGGGGCTAGTGAAACAGGGCAATATATAATGGCATAAATCATTACACATAACAGAGTGCGGTGTGTACATAACACAGCGTCAGTTGCATCGCGCAACAACTGTGAATACGTAGTAGTCAGAATAGCCATTTGCACTGAAGGATACAGGGCAATATACAATGGCAAAATTATAACACATATCAGTGTGTAGTGTGTACATAAACACAGCATCAGTTGCATCGCGCAACAACTGCGAATACGCACTGCGTAGTAGCCTAATCAGAATAGCCATTGCACTGAAGGATACAGGGCAATATACAACGGCAAAATTCATAACACATATCAGTGTGTAGTGTGTACGTAAACACAGCGTCAGTTGCATCACGCAACAACTGCGAATACGTACTGTGTAGTAATCAGAATAGCCATTGCACTGAAGGATACAGGGCAATATACAACGGCAAAATTATAACACATATCAGTGTGTAGCAGTGACGGACTGGCCATTGGGCAATGTGGGCAAATGCCACTGCGGCCGCCTGGTCTCATCACTTGTTGTGGCCGCATCACAAACAAATAAATAGGCTAAATAAAGCGAGGAAGCGGGGCGCAATGGCTGCAAGCGGCAGCACCACCAGCGGCTCGCTCGCCGCTCATCACAACTTGTGGCGCACAACCATATAAAAAGGCTAAATAAATAAATAAAGCGGAGATGCGGCCGCCCGCAACCGGCAGCACAGCCAGCGGCTCGCTCGGCGCTCATCACAACCATATAAAAAGGCTAAATAAATAAATAAATAAAGCGGAGTGTCTGCAAAGCGTCTGCCAAATGCATAAATGTAAATGTAAATATGAATAAAATAATAATAAATTAAGCGGAGCTGCAGGCGGCCACAAAAAAACAAGGAAAAAAGCAAACAAACTAACACCACGGCCTATCTCTGAAAAATAATAGCCCTATGAACTAAATAATAATAATGACTTTTTATTTATATTTTTCCTGTGAAGGACAAATAGCCTAAATGTATGTAATCTCTCTATTTATAAGGTATTTTGAATGTTTTTCCAAAACGTCATATATATACTGACGCGTCTTGACCATGCGTCAACATACGACGAAAAGGGTACCCTAACGCATACCTAAACCTACCCATAACCCGAATCGTCACACATGGACGTTATGGGGGTACCCTTTTCGTCGTATGTTGACGCATGGTCAAGACGCGTCAGTACTTGATGCCTCATTCCATTTGATGAAGATGCAACAGTTGAACATTTACAGTCTGAGTTGTGCAGTCTGGCCCTCCACTGGAACACTATTAAAAAGTCCCCTCTCAGTGAGTACACAACCAGAGAGTCACAGTCTCTTACCTCTGAGGAAGAAGACAATCAGGAGGACATGGAGGAAATTGATCTAGTTAGCAAAAGATGCACAGCCTGCAGGAACTGTGCTGTGTGTTGCTACTTCCTCCTCCAGCAGCTGAAGTTTTTTACACATGCATACCACAAAATACAGTTGGCCTACAAATTTTTGTTGACCCTGTCCTGCACACAAGTGGCATGTGAAAGAAGCTTCTCGACACTGAAGTTCATCAAGAGTCGTATAAGGAGCAGAATGCGAGAGGAAAATTTGGAAGCCTTCATGTTGATGGCAACAGAGAAGGAGATCCTCATGAGACTGGATACAGATTATGTGATTGACAGAGTGGCAGAGAAAAGCAAATTATTGCGCAACCTGCTACTGTAACCACATGAAGGTAAAACATTTATTTTTCATGTCTTGGTTAAGCTATTATTGGAGTGTGTTGTTTGTGTAATGTTATGTTTCTTTGTTGGTTGCAGATGACTTGAGAAGACAAATGTGGCCTCTCTGCTAAAATTGCCAGGGCCTCTTTTTGGTGCCAGTCCGCCACTGGCTGAGTGGAATCCATAAGCGGGTCTTTATTAAAGGATCTGAGCATAAAATCCAAACAATAGTCACAACTCGTAGTCAGGTCACAGGCCTTGGTCGAAGCACAGGTAAAACAATCCAATAGCAGACAAATCCAAAAAACAGCAATCCACAAGCATGAGTCAAAAGGCAAAACAATGGTCATAACAGCAGTCATTAGGGCTGGGAAAAAAGTTGGTAGGTCAAATCGATTCATATTTTCAAAAAACCGATTTTTTAGATTTTTTTTTCTCCCCCTCTTCAGTATAGCGTACAATACATACATTTTGCATTCAGGGTTTCCGTAGCACGCTCCCTGCCACAGCCCTCTGCCCCTCCCCTCCCCCGAGGGCAGCGCATGCATACACAAACATATGAGGCGACGGACTGGACAAAAGCGAAACGAACTGCGCGAGCGAGACCGAGTGTGTCTGCGCGCGCGCGAGCGACAGTGCGAGAGAGCGACCGAGTGTACGCGAGAGAGACCGAGTGTAATATAATATAAAATAAAAACAAGAATTAAATTATTAGTTACCATTGAAATAGCAGGATGTAGCTCATACTTTCTTTCTCTATTAACATACGGTTGTCTTCAATTCATATTAATTATAACTTATTATTCAATAAAAATGCAATTCAAACTTAACTGATCATAATCATAGTGTTTCTGTACACTGGTGTATTTTGTGTGTATGCTTGTCAAATAATGTCAAACATTTTGTTAAAGATTATAACACCCCGTGTTATATAGCACCCCGTTTGCAAAAAAAAAATCGAATCTAATCGTAAATCGAGTTTTTTATAAAAAAATCGCCCAGCTCTAGCAGTCATCAAAAGAGAATGGTAGAACGCTTAGTAAGGCAGAGAACTGGCAATACTTCGCAATAAGGCAGTGATAGCACATGGCTTAAATACAGGGTGACAGGAAACAACAAGACAGGAAATGATGTGGCAGGAACAGGAAGTAACAGAGTTCAATATTCAGGTGATGGCTTCCTCTGATGGACTGGTGCCTGATCAAACGTTACAGAGTCAGTATTCATAGTCGGGCTGCTATAGCCAAACCTTTGATCACTTGCACCAATGCCAAATGTCGGTTTCAATGGAGTCAGTGCAATTGAGTCCTGATGAGTCCACCTTCACTCATCTGTAGGAGTTACTGTGTGGAGAAGCCCCAAAGAGGCTAAACAGCCAGACTGTTGCTGCCCAGAGTAAAGCACTGAGGTGGATCAGTGAAGGTTTGGGCTGGAATATCATTCCATTCCCTACTGTGCTTTATGGATGCGTCCAAGGACTACCGAAATATTCTGGAGGACCGTGCGACTAATGGTTCAAACATTATAGCCTACCCTGAAGGGGGTGCCGTGTATCAGCAGCATGATAATGTGCTGTGTATTAAAGGTGCAATGCGCAAGTCTCTGAGTTTTTGCAGAACTATGCCCCCTCTGGCGACAAGCGAAACTGCAACCAGAGGTGTGCACGCTCATGAACCACACGCACACGCACGCTTGCACGAGCACGAGCTGTTCATAACCAAAGGAGCATCAGCCGCACAAATCTTTTGTTTACAGTCATAATGTCTTCAGAGGTAATAAAGTTATAAATCTGCAAGTCATTTTAAATATGTGAAAGGAAAGGCATTTGAGTAAATTACACACTTATGTGTGAAGGGAAAACGGGGGTAGTAGAAAACTTCGGTTTTTGTTTCCATCTATCTCCATGTTGAACTGTTTTATGTGTTTACTGTATCCACTTATGATTGTATTATTATGGAAACACGTTCACGAACAATATAAGTTATTACTTTGATAATCATACCATACACAGTTGGTCAACAAAGTACACTCAAATGTCTCAAGGTAATATTCATAGATTATTACATCATTTGTTGTCATAGATTTGCCGTATCAGACATTAGAGACTGGGCTATATCTTACCGTTTTATCAAGAAAAAAGCCAACTGAGGATCCCGTTTGAGCCCTAGAGCAAACCGGAGATTCCAACGAACAGTATTTATATCGTTTTTACCTTTTGTACACAGCCACGTCCAAGTAATCTGAGGGCGCGGGCGCTTCCTAGTGTGTGCAGACCGGAGATCTCTCCATTTGTTGAAAGCCTTCCCGATGTTGACTCTCGTCTTATTCCGACGCCTGTGCTGTGGCACTACACAAAAGTTTTCTTTTCTTTGTCTTACGTGGAGTTTGCGTTGGGGTTTGGAATGAACTACACGCCGGTCTCTTTGAATCCATCTTCTACTTTTGTCGAAAGTTGACTAAAGTTTTGTCGCTCGAGTTGTCTTCGCTGATACTGAGAATGGCGGCGAATACACAAACCTGCCAGACATAGCCAGGTGAGCGTGAACGCGCATGACGTCACGCCCAGTCTCAAATTCCGTCCCGAATCCCTCTTATTTATTTTACTGTACAGGATTATAGAGGCAATCGCAGTGATCAGAGAAGGGCTCATTCAGCCCATCAGGCAATTGTTTAAGCATGTATGGGTTAGAAAAACGGGTATTTTTAACATGAAATGTTGCGCATTGCACCTTTAACATTTGTATTTGAATACTGTTAACTTTCATATGAGTTGACTTTAATCTTTTTTGTGATTGGCTGTGAGAGCAACAGATAAAAAGGGAGCGCACCTTCAAGTGTGTGCGCAGTAGCCTATACAAGAGCACTTTAAGTTGAATTCTACGAGTTCCTAACTGAGCATTTGGTTAATCAGCAAATAAAATCATCAATCCAAGACTATCCATCATCGTATTTGTTTCGCTAGTAAATATATGACATAATGCACCAATATACACAGCAGGCCCGGCTGCAGGATGAAATGACTGAGGGGGCATGTGAAATTGTTAAGGGGGCTTAACTGTATATCAATGAACTCAATGAACAAAACACACTGATAACTCGCTTAATAAAAATATAAGCCAGCTTCACTTATTATGCATATATTAACCCTTTCACGCTTAATTTTATTTATACAATTTATACCATTTTATAAAATATTCTAACTGACTCCCCAGAGTGAGTTTTGTCAAGGTGACTGTTATATTAGGACGTTCCCCCTTAACGTTTCCATGGCAACGCGTCATATTTGTCACGTGACACACCGCTTTTATTTCCTTTTTTATTTCAAAATATTCACAAACTTGCTTACCATGTCATCTACTATCTGATATCCCGATTCTCAAAAATGTGTAAGTGAGTGTGTGGTCGTTCAAAAACCTTTATACATAATCTTGATCGATAACGTGAGATGGACGCCACCATGTTTCTTTGCGTCGCAGTTTAGAGAGTCCTGTCTGTCTGTCATCAGTTTCTCCCGAAATACATGCAAGAAAGTGGCCGGTGAACTCCGAGAAGAATAGAGTAAACTCTATAGTTACTTCCACTATGTTTGTCTGATATGAATAACACACGTCGGCAAATTATATTTGAATGGATTGTTATTGCTGCTTCCACAGACATCAGTGTGTATTTTACAAACTCCAAATGTATTGTTTTACTAGTGCTTATGTGTATTTAAATGTCTGAAACCTAAAATAAACATTATTAGGTTGAAAACACTGCGTAGTTGTGATATATGACAGCGCTGAGCTCGTCCGTCTCTGGCTCAGCGCCAACCAACGCGCGAAAGCACAGTTTGAAATATGCATCTACCAATCAGTAACTACTTTGAATGAGGGATAGAGAGCAGAGAGCGCTCACTCTGACCATTTTTCTTGAAATATTTTTTAAATTTAGGATCTTTGCATGCCATCACGTTTGGGGGGGCAGTCACGGCATTTGGGGGGGCATTGCCCCTCCTTGCCCATGCCTATATCCGGCCCTGATACACAGCAAGACTTGTGACAGAATAGTTTGCTTTATGTCCAGGAACAAACCAGAACAGATGCTACAGCATACAGTCAGATCGATTTCAGCTGCTCTTACATAATCATCCATCCTTTGAGTCGAGACTGCATGCCCAACTTGCGAGCAACGGTGTAAGGGAAGGAAGGGCGTGGTTTCTTCTCGCGCGTGGGCGGCAGTCTGTGGGCGGCTAACTTTACTTCCTTAAACTTCCTTAAACACGAAATCACTGAGGTCCAATGGTATTTATAAATAACGGGACACACGTTTTTATTCTCTGCTCCTTGAGAACCTGTCCTAACGATCCAAAGGATATTTCAAAGAACATTTGTTTGAATAACAGAGTGCAAACTAGTAAGTCTAACTTTTAAGCTCATAAATTCTATAATCGTCTTGTAATTGTAGCTAATATTTACTTATTCTCCAGCTGTACCCAGAATATAAAGTGCTGCTGTTTCTTGATTATTATGTGTTAACCAGAGCTTAATAGACAATCTGACAGAATCAAAAGGTGGGTCTCAATCAGCCCATCAGCTCCCTAGGTCGTCGTGGATCAGTATAACAACAGAGTTCAACAAAATAATGATTTGTAATGCTATTTAAAGTATTTCATGCTAAATACTTTGTAACATAAACAATTTTAGCTGTAAAGTAATTAAATGGTAGCTTATGTTCGCCATCTGTATGTTTATGCTGAAATATAATTGAGTAATGTTAATTTTTTATTTGTTATAAATGATATGTAGCCTATTGAGTTGGCTCGTGCGATTATGTGTCTCACATAGTCCTTATACTGGCGGACTCTCTGATCAGACCCTGACTACTGAACAAGGAAGATGTTGACCTTGAACTTTACATGATGCAATAGGCTACATATGAAATCCTGTCAGGTCCCCATTGTCGTTCTGCTTTCACATATGTCTATTTAAGTCATCAATGTGTTTATCGATCTAAAAACAAAACAATAGGCTAAGTCTATAATGGCTTTTTCCTGCTGTCTGGACTTTAGAATAATAATAAATAAAAATCTAGAACTGTGTCATTTACCAGATGAACATTTCTGTGAAGTTATGCTTAATTTGACTGCAAATGTCATGTCCATAATGCTGGAATATTAGCCCATATCTGCATTATTGTTTTTGCTTTTTTCAGCTGACTTGGGTGGAAAAGAATCATTGAATAACAGTGATGGAGCAAAGAGAACCATCAGATTCAGAAAAGGTATCATCATATTTTTTTTATTCTTTGGTTTGCATGGTCATCCCTAAAAAATGCATTGTCTTGCATAAGCTTTGTCGTAATGCAGTAATAATAATAATAATATTCCAATTAAATGCTGCCGATTTATTTCGGCTGATATTTGGCCGATTATGTGCTTGTTTTTAACCTCTATTTGAAAGATAAAATGTAACACAAATAATTACTTAAGATAGACAAAATTTCTCAACAAAAACATTTATTGAACACTTGACCAATCTGCACTTGTACAAAAGACAAAAAGACCCTGAGATATGTTTGGTATTTGTACCCGAATGAATTGAAAATGAATTTGCTTCATTTCAGATGAATATATATTTGTTTTCCTTAAAATTTGAATTAACAATAACTTAAACACTTTGCAGTTTGAATGGTTGACATATTTGGCTAAAAAAAAGTTTTAAAAAAAAATCTCAAATGTAGGCTAAGTCATGGAACTCATTGGGTTATATTCTACCAACTCTTATATTTCCAAATATAGGCTATATGTGGTATTGTAGATTTTGTAAGATTCGTAGATCTTAGTGACTAAAAATGTCATATGGTGTGACATGAATGTTATTGTGTATTAAATTAAAAAGGGGTATAATGTGATAATTTAAGTCAATTTATCCTGATTCTTTATCATTACTATATACAGGGATGCAAACACATGTATGGTCAAAAAAGAGAGAGGCTATCGAAGCCCTCGCCCCGCGGCAAATATCCAGATACTTACATAATTGTGATGAATTTAATCCTTTGTAAGTGATCATTTTGCAGTGTAAGATTACAGTTAACACCTTTAAATATTACATAAATGTATTATGTATTTTTATTAAACTTAGTGAGTGTATAAATCAGCAGCAAAAAGAAATTCTTGAGAAAATCTGCACAGTAATTTTATAAAATCTAAACATGTTAATAAAAACAAATGACTATTAGTACTCTTATAAAATTCAATCAGGCAATCATACATTTCAAAATTTTATATTTTTATATGAATGTCAAGAATTAAGAAGTGTATATATTTATATAGCCTACACTACAAAGAAATAATATACAATTAAATTATGCTTATTTTAAATGTATTGTGCAGGCTAGGTATAAAAAATATAGGCTTTTAATAATCTTTCAGTGCGCAAAACCATGATAATATGAAACGCTTCAAAACAGAGCGCACAAAGCGCGTATGCGCATCGCGGGCGCAGAATGATGTGCTCAAAGCAACATGGAGTCACAGTGTGCAGCGCTGCACCAGTGCGCATTTAAAAGTTCACATTATACTGTGATTATGTGAATATTATTTATTCACATTATCAAGTTCAAGTTCCGTTTATTTCTAAAGCACATTTACTACCGGCCGACATTATAATGTGAACTTTTAAATGCGCACTTGCGCACATTGGAGAGAGTTTTACCGTGCATCCTGCTGTAACCGGACGAGGCGCGCGCGCTGTTTGGATTATCTTGGTCGGCGTTACGTCACAAATCATGTGACCTGCATAGCAACCATGTTTGAAGGGTAAAACAAACCGAAGGCAAAGCCCGAGGCAAATCAAAAAGGTATATATTCACAGAAGTTTTGCAGTGGATTATATCAGTTATGGATACTAACAGGATTTTGTTTTTAATCCTTTGAATCAAACCAGGACTAAAACCAGATCTAAACAAGGTCTAAATGGGTGCACCACTAAATCAGGACTAAACCAGTTATAAATCAGGACTAAACTAGGTCTAAACCAGAGGTCACTTAGAAAATACCCAATTTAAAAAATGTAATGAAGTAGAAAGTACAGATAGCTGCTACAGGCTCTAAACTGTAAGTAAAAGTAAAAAGTATTCATCATAAAATCATGTACTTGAGTAAAGTAAAAGTATCCAATACAATCCAATTTATTTATAAAGCACTATTAAATACAACAACACGGTTGACCAAAGTGCTGTACAATAAAGACAATTTAAAAAATACAATAAGAAAGTACAAGGCAGTGGCAGATAAACACACGCTTTGTGCTGTGTAAACTAACACCTCTTCCAATCGCCTGGAGCCATTTCTCTCTCCTTTCTGGCTCAGTTGCCTCGCTAGGAATCAAATAAAAGGAGAGGTTACTCCTTTTTACGCTGTTGTTGGTGCAACCAACAACACAACAGTTGTTCGGCATGATTTGCAACCAAAGGAAAAGAGCTCGGCGCTCGTTTGTCTTCCACTTCGTGTTGCTCAATGGCGGGCGCTTGTTTGTTTTACCCTTCGCCGCGGTTGCTATGCGCGCGCAGTGCATTATGGGAGTACAAGTCCCGGATGTCCTACCTCGAGAATACTGAATGGGGAATGATTAACAGCCGCAGAGGAGGGAAAACGAGTTTCCGTAAACTTTAATTTAATGATGTAATTTAATTTAGACTTCTGTCCCTCACATTAAGCTATGGAATGGCTTCAGATGACTTTGTGAAATTATAATCAGACGCTCTCAGACCCAAGTCACCCAAACTGACGTGAAAAAAGCGGGAGGCGCCGAAAAGCGCGCTGTTTGCATCCCTGTATATAAAAGTATAGCATTTCTTATGTGCAAATATGTTACATTTTGCATTATTTTACTTTATCATCACTCATAGACAGACTTGTAATCTTTCAATATACTTAAAATTAATTTGGGAATACCTTGTTATAAAAGTACCAAAATGCTTGTAACCTTTGCTGGCACTATTCCATCTGTCACATTGATGATTTTATGATTAATAACCAAAAAGCCTTAATTTCTTTCAAAATTCTGAATGTCACACCAAATTACATGGTGTCACGCCATATGATGTCACACCACACAACAATCTGTTTGCAAAAATCTGTATTAGCTGCATTTAACAAACAACCAAACTTAGTTTGACAAGTGAATCATTGTTTCAGTTACAGCAAAAATCATAAAATTGTTTAAAACACTGAGTTCTACTCAAAGTAGCAAAGAATCATGTTTATAACACATTCATTAATCCACTTACTGTATTCATTTGATGTTGCACTTTTTATTTTAATATGCTGAATATTTACTACATGAATTCTAATAATCTTTATAGTAAATCATTGAACTTTTTTTTATTTATTTAATGGATAAATTCATTTCAAAATGAGGATGAGTAAAACAATGGCCGAACAGCAAGCTGATGTATCATTTCCTTGTTCTTTCTTTATTCGCATTATCTCGCCATCTACTGAAATCTACCTCAAACTGAATAAATAAATAAATAAATAAATAAATAAATAAAGGGAAACATTTGAGTGAGAAAATGCTGTAGTTTAACATGGATTCAGCTTGAAAATGGGATAGTAGGGATTCACCAAAGTGAGTTGGTGTATAGATATTAAATGTGTAATATAGTATCAAAATGTGTTAAAAGGACAAAATATTCAATAAACTTAACTATCAGTTATAAAACATATATCTAAGAGCATTATTTACGTATTTAAATGCAATTCATATCATATAGTGTGACAAAATAATCATGGTGTGACAAGAAAACCCTGTCATACCTTATGATTTTGTCACACCATATGAGGTTTCATGTACTTAGCATGACATTAAGCAATGTGCTTTTATGCTAACCTGCTAAAACCATGCTAACTACAATATGACAATATAATTTTGAAGGTATTTTGACTGAAAAGTAATTTCATTTGGGCATTTTTGCGTAAAATGAGTCACACCAAAAGACAGCGCAAAAGGGAACTGAAGCAGGAGTGCCGGATATACTTGATTACTTCTGAGGTGTTGTTCTTCCTCCTGAAAGGAAGAAGACCCCCACACCCCAAATGTCTCCAAACAATTGCCCGTTTAAAAAAAGGAATATGGCGTCACACCTTATGATATCCATTTTCGGGACAAAATGTTTTAGTTAAGGGCTGCTTCAAAATATTATGCCTGAACTTTTAGTCAAGCAGACTCACAAGTAGACATCTGGGATATCAATGATTGAATAAACAGAAAATGAATTAATTTTCTTGTTTTTATTCAAAATCAAAATTTGTGAAATGTGCTTGGGACAGTCACGCCATATGAGCTTATTCTGGTTTGGCTGAAATCTTTAAAAAAATAGAAGATTAAACTCATGAATGCTCTGTATGTCCATATAAAACAGCACTTTCTGAACAATATTACCACAGTTTTTGATATATTTTTCTATAATTTATTTAACATTGACACATTGGACCAGTTCAGTTGCTTTAACAGTTGTTTTCAGCAATGGTTTAGAACGTTGGTCAAATCAAGTGATAATTATTTTAATTGTATTGATTTATACAAAGCAAGGTCCAACTAAAGTAATGTTGTAGCTACTTAGTTTGTGACATTTGTAGTCTTAATAGTAGTTTATTGTTTGCCTTTCCTGCTGTAGTAATATTTCCCTTTTCTGACCTCAGTAGTCACAGCCAAGTTTGGTGACACAATGGTTACTATATTACATAATGGGTTAGGATTTACTCCATGAATGTAGCTCTAAATTCAGACTGAGCTGTACGTATTGTCCCATAGGCTATATAGGACGTTGTTGAAAATGAAAATTAGAGATGTTCCTTGAAGGTATGCTCTGTGCATTGAACAGCAGTCGAATAAAGAAGAGTCCACTTTTATGTTTCAGGCCATAAGGCACACAGGGCAAATAAAAACCTCACTGTATAATATAGTATAAGACCTCATCTAAAAGTAGTATGTTTTGATCATGAAGATACTGTCAGAGAAATCACTAAGTGTTACTTAACTCACCTTTGATTGTGAAGTTCTGTGCCCTTCCAAGAAGGACATTTTTTTTTATATTTAATATATATATATATATTGACAGCCAAAATGACAACTTCAACAAGTATGGGTAGGTTTATTTTTATGAATTGTGGTTGAGACTCATTATTCTTTTAAAACATCACCATAGCCAATTGGATGTTGAATGCTTCACAAACTATATGTAATGAACCAATTATTTATTGGCCAGAGCTGTGTACAATAGTTAATTGCAGGTCAGAAAATAAGTTTCTCGGGTGTGGTGTGTCATGGACATATAATTAAAAAGTATTATCATTTAAAGAAGAGCATATAAACCATGTTTATAATATAACATAGAAGTATCTACCTATCCTAAATACTATCTAGTATCTAGTATAGTAATTTAGATAGTATACTATCTAAATTTGAAAAACAAAAACATCTGCCTCAACATATTTCTTTGTAAAATGTATTGAGTTTTTTTTAAAGCATTCATTCATTAACTCGAAATTAGTGTCTTAAAATTAAATATTTTATTCATCATCTGTAAAAATGAGAATGTTAGACAATAGAAAAACATGGGATCAAGGACAAAATTACTACAGCAAGACCAATAAAATATTTACTATAATATTATTTTTCAAATATGAATTTATAACTATACCTTTCCTTCATTTTTATTCGACCCATGCCTACTTCACCAGTGTGTTTTTGTTTACAAAAAAATACATAAGAATGATAACATTAATAAACTGATAAGATGTAGGCCTAATTTTTATGATTAATGGTTAGTCATTATTTTCACTTAATTTGACCATATGTTGAACAATTTGACCAATGTTCTAAAAACAACTGTTAATGCATCTATTGTCACAGTGTCTGGTTGTGTTTCCCCGGGTACCCACTAGATGTCCTCCTTACCCCCACGGTGTCTTGCACTAGGAACTTCATCTCCCACAATTCTGTCTGTGATTTGCACCCAGGTGTCTGTATTTTGTATCACCAGCTGTCTCTTGTTATCCCCTTGTCATTCATGTATATAAGCCCTGTTTGTCTTGTGTTCTTTGTGAATCAATGTTTAACGTTACACCGCGTCTGTTGCCTGAGTTTTGCCCTGCCTTGCCCTGCCTTGCCCTGCCTTGCCCTGCCTTGCCCTGCCTTGCCCTGCCTTGCCCTGCCTTGCCCTGCCTTGCCCTGCCTTGCCCTGCCTTGCCCTGCCTTGCCCTGCCTTGCCCTGCCTTGCCTGCCTTGTCCTGCCTTGTCCTGCCTTGTCCGTTTCTTGTTTTTGTTATTTGCCTACCTGGGGCCTGTTGCACAAAAGTAGAATTAAGACATCCGGGATAAATGACTCAGCTGAGCTCAATGAAGCCAAAACATGTGCGTCCAGGCTTAATTGGTTGCACAAAGACCAAGCCAGGATGAGCAGACACGGATTCATTAAGCCAGGTGAAACCAATCCTGGATAGGTGCGCGCTCACGGCTCACTCAAATAGACCCCGCCACAGATCACAGATTAACTGATTTACCATGGCAACTAGAGCCGCGTACTTTTCCCCGTCGGAAGCACAAATCCTCATGGAGGCATACGAGGAGGTAAAAGATATAATTAAGAAGAAAGGCAACACCGCCACAGTGATAAAGCAAAGAGAAAAAGCGTGGCAAAGTATTGCACACCGCCTGAATGCGTAAGTAGTGCACAATTACACACTCACCGCTCCGCTGAAACATCACAATTACAATTCAAATATTTAATTCACATCTCCAAAAACGCAGTTGTACTGTAATTATGAAACGGTTACATTTTTAATTGAAATGCACTGCAGATATGAGTGAAATTGTGTAAAGTAACTCCATCACACTGTATAAAGCTATGATAAATTATTATTAAAGCCTTACATTATTATTTAACGTTACTACGCTCAGTACGGTTTAATCTTAGCCGTTGTACTCTGCTTCTTATGTTGTCCACCGGTTTTTTTGTGTTTCTCCTGCTTTTATTAATGTAAAGCTGCTTTGACAGAATGAAACAATTGTGAAAAGTGCTATATAAATAAAATTTAATTGAATAAATAGATGAGCTATAATAATAATCACTTTAATTTATATAGCGCCTTTCAAAGGACCCAAGGTCGGTTGCTCACTGCACTGCAAAAATGTCTTTCTTACTTAGTATTTTTGTCTTGTTTTCAGTAAAAAAAAAATATCTAAAAAAAATCTTAAATATTTTCTTGAGCAAAATTACCTAGGAAAATAAGCAAAAAAATCTGCCAGTGAAACAAGAGAACTTTTCTAAAATTAAGTGTTTATGGAAAAAGTAAACTTATTTCAAGAGAATTTTTCTTATTATATTGACAGATTTTTTATTTTTTTGCTTGTTTTAAGCACACATTTACTTAAAGTTTATATTTTTTGTCTAAACTATACTTATTTTGCCAGGTCATTTAGCAAATCAAGAAAATACATCTTTATTTAAGATTTTTTTTTTTTGATATTTTTACTGAAAACAAGACAAAAATACCAAGTAATTTTTTGCAGTGTGACTCCATTAAATGTCAGCCATGGACTGGGACAATCCGGCAATCTTCCCTGATGACGACAGTGGTCGGCTGCTGAGGGACCAATATGTGTTGAATTATTTTAGTTAGTATGTGTGCTTTCAATTTTGGTTAAATATGTCCTGCGGTGGCAGAGGAATTTGGGTTTTTTTGGGTTCGTTTTTTTACGAATTTGGCCTGTTATGATGTTTGTGCGGGATACTGTGTGTAATACAAGGCTGCAGGGAGGCTACTGCATCCATTCATTTGTCTGTTCAGTTGATGTGTATGGATTTGTCCTGCATTTATTTTAGTGCGCAGACATGCAGGGTGTGTTATATACAGACCTTTGAATGTGTATGTATCATTTTGTATAATATGCTTTGATTCTGTGCTTTCCATCTTGTCGAGTCACTGTGACTTCAGTTTCGAAAGGAGCTGATGGTTTACCTGCTTTGTTTTGTCCTTATTCAATAAAGGAACATAATGTTACACATTGTGTTTTTATATTCATATGGAATGTGTATTTGTTTATATGACAGAGTACTAGGGCCACACTGAGGAAAAAGGATAAAGTCATAAATTTATGAGGCTGGTTCTTTCTGCAGAAAAGCTACATATTCTTTTTACAGTTTTGACACTTATGACAATGTGATACTTAATATTCTGGCACATCAGCATGTCTTTGTTTATGAAACCATACTGAAGTACAATTTCACGAAATGCCCCAAATCTGTCATTTTAACAACTGTCCTCCTTTAAAACAACTGGTTACAATATTATGACTTGTCTTTTTTTTCCCTCTGTGGCCCTAATATTCTATCATTTTATATATAGCCTTATAGTCTATGGGAAACTGTAAATTATCTAATGATAGCAACATCATCTAAAAATCATTATTTATCCAAAATGATTGAAATTAATAATCACAAACGTTTAAATAATGACAGTGGGTCTAGTTATATGTGATAACAATGTATAGTGAGCAGTGAAATAAATATTGGTTTCCATTTGTGGTGACTGCTGACTGACATTAGGGATGTGATTAAATAGATCCTGGAATTTAGCCTGGTCTGGAGCAGGCTAGCTCCACAGAATAAATCTCCATGGTAATTTATACCATAACATATCCTCCTGCCCCCTATCCAGCTTTAGTGCAACCGGATTACGGATCAATTGAGCCAGGATCACCAAGATATCCTGGCTTAATCCCTTATCCTAGTTTTGTGCAACAGGCCCCTGGATTCTGACCTTTGCCTGTTTTGGATTTCTCTTTTTGGATTACCCTTTTGATATTAAACACCTCACTTTGCTGCACTTTGGATCCTGTGCTTATTACCTTGGCGGTCGTGACATCTATAGCTTAACATTTATGATAACCTTTGATAAAGTATGACGATTGTGATATAAAAAAAATGATAAAGTATGATGGTATATAAATTTTTTTTTTTCCAGTTGAGTGTAAAGCAACATTCATAGCATGCAACATGCAACTCCAAGTTCTTATGTTGTCTTGAGATATCAGCCTATAATTTAAAGGCTATTTAAAAAAATATGCAGACAACTTTGGGAGACAGAATAAAAACACAATATAATTGTAAATATTTATTTAAACATGCAAAATTAAAAAAGCTTAATCTCAGTCATTCATAAGAAATTAACAGTTCTATAGCATAGAATGTCAACAACTAATCCGGGAGAAATTTGGAGAAATATGCTTTTATTGTAGGTCTTCCAACACTTACAGGATCAGGTCTGTACTAGTTCAGGTAAACACAGAGTACTGAGAAACGCATGCTACAAAAACGATGAATTATTTATAAAATGTATAGCTTAACTTTGTTCAACTTTATTACCTGTTTGAAATAAATAATCCATAAAACAAAACACGATCTGAGGCGCTCACACTAATCATTTCTGTTCCACTCGCCTGTAGTATCGCCCCCACCCACGATTTGGTCTTGTGATTTGTGAATATTCATGGTAGCTCCACCCATTGGAACCAAATATATCTGGAACCAAATATATTGTAACACCGTATTAGCACAGGGTCTGTCTGTAGCTACCCAACCCTAGCAAAGCAAAGCCAGTCCTTCACCAGCCTAAAGTGCGTTGGTCTCTTTTTTTATTACTTATTTCTCTGAATTGAGTGACAACCCTCTCAAATATAAGACACACAAACAGAACAAATAAATGTCTCAGATTCACTGTCTGTAATTGCAAAATTCTTGCTTACTTATTGTGACATGATAGCAACCCTTCTGCTGTGCTAATGCAACCTCAACTACGCTATCAATATCCAAAGTAGCCGAACGTCATGTCGCCTATTCATGTTTTTTCTCGAAGTTGGCAGTAACATATCAAAAGTTTTTAATTAAATATAAAGGAGTTTTCTCCAAGGAACTTAGCTCCTTCCTTAGGCACTGGATGAGGTCTGCTCACTCTGCTGGAGAATGACTCTAGGCACAGCGCGTTGAACACGTGTTCTACAACAACAACAACACTAGGCTGCCCACAGATGCGCCCGCCTAATAATCGGCTTGATATACTTGGATATTGGCCGATGCCGATTATGTTAAAAAATCGTCCGATTAATCGGTCGACCTCTAGTATAGTGAAATTGTCCCTCCCCCCACCAGGTTCTCCATCCACACACAAGCAGAGATCTCACTCACCTGAGTTCTAATCAAGCACACCAGTCATCGCCACTGCAGTCAGGACACTTTAAAGTGGTAGTTCACCCAAAAATGAAAATTCTGTCAGTAATTACTCACCCCCATGTTGTTCCAACCCCGTTAGACTTTCGTTCATCTTCAGAACATAAATTAAGATATTTTTGATTAAATCTGAGAGCTGTCTCATTCCTCTATGCTTCTATGTAATTGAAACTTGCCGGCCCAGAAACTTGTGTCTAGTTTTCTCAACATCAATTTTACATAATTGTTATTATCTTTTCAGCATGCAGAATGTTCCCCTCAAAACAGAACCTCAGATGGAACATGGAAAAAGCTGAATAAAATGGATGGCTGGACAAAAGAGGATGTCCATCAATGGCTCATGAAGTTGAAAGTCCCTCTGAAGTATGATGATATGCTTTACAATGAAGATGTTTCAGGAGCCGCTCTCATTTTATTTGATAAACAAGACTTCGTTAAAACCGTGGCCCTGTTCAAAACATCCTCAGAAAATTCTGAGCACAGTGCCATACCCAAAGACACAAATGGATCAGGAAGGACATCTGCAACTCAACATTTTCAGCAAGAAAAAGCACCAGCTGAAAGTCCTACCATTGGATTTGCTGAAATGGAGACATCAGCACACCTCAGCATTGAAGAAAGTAAGGGTGGCAAATCAAGTGTGCAGAGATGGTCAGAAGACATACCCAAATATACAAGCAATGGAAGGGAGTCCTTCTATGATGAAATAAAGCACTCAGTGGACATGTCAAAAAGCTCTGTATATTGTAAGCCTCGGCCCTTTGATAAATGCAGCACCACATTTGAATACGTACAAAATGATATACTTCCACCTGAGACTGGTCCAAGCAATCTTATTGACCCTCTGCCTGAGTACAAGCTCATGGCAAAAACAGAGAATGCTTTGGAAAAGGATGTATTAAAAAAATTCAGAGATGAAACATGTTGGTTTTCTGCAGCATGTATGAATTCTCGAACAAATGGAACTATCTATTTTGGTGTTGGAGATGAGCCTCTGTACAAACATGGACAAATTATTGGACTAGAAGTGTCAGATCAGAACAAATATATCAATGAATTTCATAAGGGTCTGAAGGAGCACTTCAAAGAAAATATTAATATTGCAATGGCATGCATTAGGCCCCCCAAGTTCGTTAAGGTAAAATGTCCAGATAACAAGGACAAGTCGGTTATTGAGATTGATGTTGTCCCAAAGTATAAATTAACTGAGAAGAAACTTTTTTACACTACATTAGACAAGAAGAAAAGGAAATCAAAATGCCTTTTTATTCGTTCTGGTGCAAACACCATTAATTATTTACCAGAAAAAAATCCTAAAATTTGTAAGCAAAACAATAAGAAATTAAAACATGAATTGGAATTTTGGGTTTTATGTAGACAGGTAGCTGAAGACCATGGCCCTGTCCCAAATGGCACACTTCATGGCGGCGAAGGTGGGAGAAGGAGAAGGGCATTTACATTATAGAAACACAGACCCGTAGATGGTCTGCCCGCGCACGAGCAGATCCGTTTCTTCTCTCCATTTTAGACCATGTGCCAGGCGCCGACCATTTTTCCGTCGTTAAACTAGCAAAAGTGGATTTGGACACGCCCTTAGTGCACTTGCGCCGTGCGCTTTAGACCATGCGCTTAGATCGTTAAAATAGAGCCCATGGTGTACATTTTGTGGTCAAGTCAAGTCAAGTCAAGTCAAGTCATCTTCATTTATATAGCGCTTTTAACAATGTAGATTGTTTCAAAGCAGCTTTACAGAGATAAGCGTATAATTTAAGGTAACAGAGATTGTTTTGGCTTTATAGCGGTTCTTTAATAAAGTTATTTTCCAGCTAAAGTTAGTTTTGATTGATTTGCTTCCGTCGCAACGCAACGATCATTTGTTATTAAATTAGGGGCCGCTAAGACGACACCATTCTCTCTACACAGACTTTAAACACGAACCTGTGAGAAACGCTGATGGCGTTCACATGCGCATTTAGAATTGGTTCTATAGTTATGTGCGTTTGAATATACACTGCTCACAAAAATTAAAGGAGCACTTTAAACAACCACATTAGATACATCAGATCTCAATATGAAGTTGGATATCTATACAAATAACGACAGGGCAATGTCTTAGGAACAAAATGATGCCAAGTCTTTTAATGGAAATAAAAGTTTTCAGCCTGCAGAGGGCTCAATTGTGTAGACACCCTAAAATCAGAGTGAAATGAAGATGTGGCAGGCTAGTCCATTTTTTCAAAAACTTAATTTCTGCAACTCAAAATGCTTTTCAGTATCTTGTGTGGCCCCCACGAGCTTGTATGCATGCTTGACAACGTCGGGGCATGCTCCCAATGAGACGACGGATGGTGTCTTGTGGCATTTCCTCCCAGATCTGTGTGAGGGCATCCCTGAGCTGTTGTACAGTCTGAGGAGCAACCTGGCGGCGCCTAATGGACCGAAACATAATGTCCCACAGATGTTCTATTGGGTTTAAGTCAGGGGATCGTGAAGGCCATTCAATTGTTTCAATTCATTCATCCTCCAGGTACTGCCTGCATACTCTTGCCACATGAGGCCGGGCATTGTCGTGCATTAGGAGGAAACCAGGACCTACTGCACCAGCGTAGGGTCTGACAATGGGTTCAAGGATTTCATCTCGATACCTTATGGCAGTCAGAGCACCATTTCCTAGGCAGTAGAGGTCTGTGCGTCCCTCCATGGATATGCCTCCCCAGACCATCACTGACCCACCACCAAACCTGTCATGTTGAACGACGTTGCAGGCAGCATAACGTTCTCCTTGTCTTCTCCAGACTCTTTCATGTCTATCACAGGTGCTCAGGGTGAACCTGCTCTCGTCTGTAAAAAGTACAGTGCGCCAGTGGCGGACTTGCCAATTCTGGTGTTCTTGAGCAAATGCCAGTCGAGCTCCACGGTGCTGGGCAGTGAGCACAGGGCCCACAACAGGACGTCAGGCCCTCAGGCCATCTTCATGAAGTCTGTTCCTGATTGTTTTGGTAGAGACATTCACACCAGTGGCCCTCTGGAGGTCATTCTGTAGGGCACGAGCAGTGCTCAGCCTGTTCCGCCTTGCACAAAGGAGCAGGTATCGGTCCTGCTGATGGGTTGAGGACCTTCTACGGTCCTTTCCAGCTCTCCGAGAATAACCACCAGTCTCCTGAAATCTCCTCCATGTTCTGGAGATTGTGCTGGGAGACACATTAAACCTTCTTGCTGCAGCACGTGTGGATGTGCCATCCTGGAGAAGTTGGACAACCTGTGCAACTTCTGTAGGGTTAAGGAATCGCCTCATACTGCCAGTAGAGATAATTACTCAAGCCAAAACCAGCACGAGTGGAAAACCAGCCAAAAAAGATCAAGAGGGAGAAACTTGAAATGACCCCCACATGTAAAACCAGTCCTGTTTTGAGGGTTTTCTCATTGTTGCCACTGTAGTGCACCTGTTGTTAAGTCCATGAACACCAATACAGCTGAAAGTGATTAACGATGCCCTCAGCTGCTTAGCCAATGAGAAAATTATCAGACAGGTTTAATTGATTTCATGCCAGGCCCAAATAAAAAAGTGTTCCTTTAATTTTTGTGAGCAGTGTATGTACGCAGGTTTGGAATTCCTTACAAGCCAAGCCTAAACAAAGTACTTGTCTTTCCTTAAAAATTTTGATTAAGAATTTTATTTTATTTTGTCACTTCGGGGTAGGAACGCGAAACGAATTTCCCGACAACGCTTTATCTGTAGAGTGGTAAAGGGATCCTCCATAGGGAGAGACTAGTTGGCACTTCAGCACTGCGTTGTCATCGGGTCCAGGCGAAGGTCCTTCGTCAGATCTGGATACGGCCTGGATCCGGCAGGCTGCGGGAAAACCTCGGGATAAACACAGACACTAAAATTAGCGTAGATGCCATTCTTCTCATGATGTAACAAGTACATCAGGATTTATGGGAAGTGTTCCCAGTTCTGGCTGACCTAATCTATGCAGCCTAACATTGAATTATAAAAGTCTATAATGTATTATGTGAATGCTAGGTCAAAGAGATGTGTCTTTAATCTGGCTTTGAACTGACAGAGTGTGTCTGCTTCCCGGACAATGTTAGGAAGACTGTTCCAAAGTTTTGGTGCTAAATAGGAGAAGGATCTACCGCCAGCAGTCGATTTTGATATTCTAGGTATTATTAACTGGCCGGAATTTTGAGATCGCAATAGACGTGAAGGACTATAATGCGTTAAGAGCTCGCTCAAGTACTGCGGAGCTAAACCATTTAGTGCTGTAAGTATTGTAAGTAATCAACAATATTTTAAAATGTATGCGATGTTTAATAGGCAGCCAATGCAGTGTTGACAGAACCGGGCTAATATGGTCATACTTCCTGGTTCTGGTAAGAACTCGAGCTGCTGCGTTTTGGACCAGCTGTAGTTTGTTTATTAAGCGTGCAGGGCAACCACCCAGTGGAGCATTACAATAATATAGCCTTGAGGTCATGAACGCATGAACTAATGCGTCCTAATGAACTAATGTTCAAATAGGATAGGTTAGCAACGGACTTTACTTGTCAGTTTAGAGGCCTTTCTTAGCTAGAGTTTGGTTTATGTTCTTTGATTTGGTGCCACTCCCCTTGATTGTTCGGCACTTAACTTTTCTTTTAAACCCCTAATTGACCTAATCGTTTTACTGTCAAGCACACATCAGATTGTGGACAGATGGGTAACTGCACCTGTGAGTGAGCCTACTAAATGAGTTAACAGCCTACCCTGCTGAAAAATCCAAAACAGTCCAGCATGAGTTCCATGCGGGTCCAGGCTTGTGTCACTGACTTTGTTATCTTGCTCTTTAGTTTCCCGCCACTTATTAGTTATTGTGGAGATTTATTAATCATCACAGGTGTTTATCATTATTTCCCTCATTTGCTTTGTATTTAAGTTGCAGTCTTTTCAGTCTTAATTTGTCTGTTCAAGTTAATATGCCTGTATTATTTAGATTTACCTTCTGAGTGTATGTTATTAAAGACTTTAAACCTGATCTTCCTCTTCATCATCTTTTTGCTGCAACCGAGAGTGACAGCTGATTTATGCTGGTGTAGGTGGTGGACCAGCTTAGACATGACTGTTCTCAAGCAAAAATGGAGCTGGTGAACCTGGGTTACCATCATGGTCTTTCTGGTGTAGGTGGTTGACCAAGCTGTGTTGAGTGTGAGTATATAGGCCAGTTGACATACAAACAGCGTCGTGGGGACAAGCATTGTTTTTGATGGTTTATGTCTACATTTAAGACAGAAAGTGGAAAGTGATTTTGTATTAAAACATATTATATATTTTAACTTTTTTAAAAATTTATTTTTGATAATATCTCTTGCTCCCTCTTGAAATTAATCAATGTCATCTGAAGTAAAAAAAAAAAAACTGAACTCAAACTGAAATGTGAATAATACAAAAGAATATCAGTAGTTACAACAATTTGTCTGTTTTGCGTAAAGTTTTCTTAATCTTCACAGACCATAATTGACAACTGTACAAAGCATACATTTATCTGTTTTACATGCACATAGTGCACAATGTTTTACACAGAGAAACATTCACACACAATGTTTATCTGTGTAAAACATAAACAAGGTTCCTGTAAATTCAGTTTTACTGTATGCTTCAACCGCTAGAATTTCATTCCGAATTTAGTTTCGTCTACTTACAGGACTGAAAACATTTAAACAGGAGGAATCTGCTAGCCTGGATGCCAGCCGAACTTAGCCCCGCCCACAAAATTTTTAGCTATTATGCCCGAACAAAAATTGTTCGGACCAATCAAATTGTCAGGGCGGGCTTTATACGATGATGGACAGATGAGCAACGTAACGTAATCATCCACGTCACCAACGAGTGCTTGGGTTGAATTCGTTTACAACAAAGATGACTGCCGCTGGAGAATTTCACGAGTTAACACTTACAAATAAGTCAGATAGAATAAATGCATATTTGGCGTTCTGTCCGAGGAGAGGCTCCGGGCTTGGTATTTCGCCCGAACCCAAAGTACTCCCCCCGTATTCCAGGCTGTGGAAGAACAAGCCGAGAGTGAGTGGAGGGATGCTGGAAACTGTCAAGGAATGTTAGGTGAGTTGACATAGTGAATAAATATATGCTTCCTCTCATGCTGATAGGGTAGACCGTAGACGGTCATTGTTTGATGACGAGTTGATTGGATTGATTATTTGAACGTGCTCCTCTCGAACTTTGTTTATAAAACATTATGTGTAGATTCCGCCATCGCATCTGTTATAGAAGATATCGACAGCGCATTAATTTTAAAAGAGGAACAGAGAACCGCGATCAAGGCATTTGTCGATCGGAAACATGGATGAAAAACATACGTCACTTACTCCGTTGCTCTGATTGGTTGTAGGTCTATCCAATTGAGTGCAGAGGCATTTTCCTTCCTGGTTCGGTTAAGCCTCATAATCAAAGCTCAATGGAGCAGTATCAGACTCACATTCTGACTAGAATCTGAGTATGACGACGTCAGGCTAGGAATCTGCTAGACTGATAAAGAAACAGTATTATGCAGTGGCGCTTTATCTCCTGTAGATGGTAGTCTACACCTGGTAACCCTTTCAATGAAAGCCTAGCAAGCTTTAAAGGTGCTCTAAGGCGATGTCACTGGTTTTTTAGGCCCAAACATTTTTTGTCACATACAGCAAACATCTCCTCACTATCCGCTAGCTGCCTGTCCCCTGAACACACTGTAAAAAAACGTGGTCTCTGTAGACAGCCCAGGCTCCACAAACGGCAACAAAAACAGACTGGGCTAACCCGCACCACGAAACATAACAAACTGTTCCAGCCAATAACCAGCAAGAATGATTTAGGGGTGGGGTTTGGGGGGTTAGTGTGCGGATGAGGAGGAGGGAGGGTCTAGCTAGCCTCCATTTTGTTTGACAATACTTTGAATGTCAAAAAGAAGTGACGTCACCCAACATCACTTAGAGCACCTTTAAAATAAAAACGAAACAGAAACCCAGTTTATCCAGTTAAGTTTGACATTAGGAGTCACAGGGTGTTTCTGAATACTCAGATTTATGCTTTTGATTACTTGCTCCTTTGTCCACTAGCCTGTGACCCAGAAACCAATCAAAGTCATTTGAAGGACATCTCAATTCTCCAATTGCATCTATATTTTTTGTATACTATCTGTACAGGTATTTTAAAAGGTACCCATTTAGCCCCCTACAGTCGCCTAAATATAACAAATATATATATATATATATATATTTATTTAACTTAGTTAAAGCCCAAACAATAATCAGAATTTATGGTTAGTAGCCTAAATTAAGATAATGTCGCCCGACTCGCCCCAATGCATGCTATTACCTCAATAGTATTTTTATCTAGCCCCCTATAGTAAATGCGACTGCATAACAACTTAAAGTCAAGCAGTTAGTCAGGAATCTAGAATCTCGCCAGATGTGCCCCATGCTCCATCTAACCTGAGATCTAGTATGTACTTAAAGGGGTCATATAATGGTACATGCACTTTTATAAGTTGATTGTACTGAAATGTGTGTTGGCAGTACCTGTACACAACCATCATAAAATGATAAAAATCCAACCAGTGGTATTTTTAAAATCTTATATGTTTTCCCGTCTCAAATTAAGCCGTTCAACCATGTGACGTCACACGGTCGGACGCCCCTCCCACGATTGTTGATTGACAGCAGCGTTTCAACACAGACCCGCCCTCGCTTGTGAGCGAGCTGTCTGTCATCATAGTCCACGCGGTCATTGATGATACGCTGGAGCACTGTCTAGCAGAATGGCGTCTAAGCGATTGTGGTGTTCTGTTCTTGGGTGTAATAACGAACGCATCATTTTGATGTTCCTAAATCCGAACCGCTGAAGACGCAGTGGCTGAGTTTTGTTTTCGAAGGGAATATTCCCCACGATCAACGTCAATGCTTATGTTTGCGCGAATCATTTCACACACCAGACTGCTTTACAAACGAGGGTCAGAAAAGCTGGTTTTTCTAAGAAGCTGCTCCTGAAAAAAGGATCGGTACCAACTATTCGGGTTCCTGCTGAACCTCCAGAAGAAGTAGTGTGTGTAACGTTTTATTAACCTTTATATTAATATTTATATTAATCTTTGCAAATCGCTTGCACGCTTCACAATGAATGCGGCTGTTTACACTCAGGGTACATTACGGCATGTTTTCTATGTACGACGTTCTCAATATAATTCATAATCCCACATTCATAATGACCAACGCGTTATGGTTATTGTGTTATTGTGTTACAAACGGTGTACGCACAGAACAGAGGGGCGGGGTGAGCAAAGCGCATTATCATTTAAAGACACATGCACTTAAACGGCATGCTGAAAACAGAGCTGTTTTTGACCAGGTAAAATTAGTGTTTTCTTACAATACTAATGAGAATTTTTAATTAAAGAATATTACAAACTTTTAGTTTAGACCCTAAAGAATCATATTAGCTTGTACAAAAATGGCATTATATGACCCCTTTAAAGGAACACTCCACCGTTTTTTGAAATAGGGCTTATTCACCTTCTTTCCTACATTTAGATAGGTGGGCAAATGCATTTTTGTCTCAGTGCATGGATTGTTTTAGTTTGATAGGATCGGCGCGAGCTTAGCTTAGCTTAGCTTAATGAATGGAAGCATTTGTTGCCAGCTAGCATGTCCTGAGTAAAAGTGATCCAAAAAAAAAAAAACCCCCACCTAATTACTTCTTGTGGCCTGTGTATTCACAACGAGTACAAATAGGCTAGCGATGCAGATTAACACTAGGCGATTTCCTAGACAGATATTGACTTGAGACTATATTAGGGGGAAGCACAGGCGAAGCACCTTCTGCTCCAGGTCCACATGCCTTTCTAGTTGTTGTTAAACCAGACAGATTCACAAAAGAAAATGCAAAAACAATACAATTAATTGAGAGAATATTTAGTGAAGAGGCAAGAGATTATACTATAGCACTGTTTACTCATGGAGATACACTAGAGCAGGACATTAAGACATTTATCTGCAGTAATTCCGCATTACAAGCATTTGTCAGGAACTGTATGGGACGTTATTTCGTGATTGACAATAAGAAGCAGGATTCACCACAAGTTATGCTGCTGCTGGACAATATGGATAAAATGGTTAGTGATAACTGCAGTACTACACTAATGAAATGTTTCAAGAGGCAGAGAGAGCAATTAAGAAGGAGAAACAACGAATCCTGAAAGAGAATCAAGAACAACGAAAAAGAGCGATGGAGGCTCTAGAGGAGAAAATGCATCTAAACATTAAAAACAAAGAACACGAAAAGCAACTAGAGAAAATGAAAAAGCAGTTCAAAAGCATTCTCAACTGAGAGTCCACTTTCTCAAAGAGCTCACTGACCTGATATGTGTTTTCTCTGTCAGTATTATTGAACACATGATATTGTGATCCACACTTTTGGGTGAGTTTCTGCAAGTTTTTATCCTCACTTACAAACTGGTCTAAACTTTTACTCTCAAGTTTGTCTCCATATGTAAACAGTACTATTGTGAACGAATTCACATTTGAGCACAACATCTTCTGGAGAGTGTCCATCACCTGTCTTTCTTGCTCAGTGAAGCGACCCAGCTGAATAACGAGGAGAAAAGCATGGGGGCCGGGTTCACACAGGGTCAAGGCTCTCTCCAGCTCCTGCTCACATTTGTATTAGATGTCTCACTGTTTAACAAGCCAGGAGTGTCCACAACAGTCACTTTCCTCCCACAGACATCAGCATTCCTGCCTTCACTCGCTGATGTGAGAGGAGTGGCACTGATATCCGAGCGAAACTCTTCTCGGCCCAGAATGGTGTTTCCTTCTGCACTCTTCCCAACTCCCTGAAGGCCGACCAGAACCAGTCGAAGGGATTAAAAAATATCAACAACCAGAACCGTCGCATGGACTGTATGAAGATGCCTTTTACAGTATGATGCAGTATTTACGTATGCATTTCACAGAGCCTTTTACATAATGCATTTTAAAGTAAATATTCACCTTTGAAAACAACCTTTGTAAATATAACAATGAACTTCATAAAAGGTTAAATGAGGACAACATCACATAATCCCTGTACAAAACTGAAAGTAATTTTCAAAAAGGGGCTGGTTTTTTTAACTGCTGGTTAAAGCTGCCGTCGGCAAGTCTGGCAGATTGGGTCGATTAGCCAAAATGTTGAATGTTTACAACTCTCATGCCCCTCCCCACTACCAGCGAGCACCCTCCCATCGAGGTCGTGCTCGTCAGTGCGTCACTGTGCGTGTGTACCTGATTTTCTGTGAACGCGTTCGTCTCTTCAGCATCTATCAACACCATGGACTCGGAGGTAGGCTGCCCTGGCTAATCTATCCATAGATAGCAATAACCGAGGAATTGGAAGCTTGTTAGTAGATTTTCTCTCCGCCATCACGCTTCATGCAATCTCCAGGCGAACTTCAGGCGTGGCGTGTGCATGTGATATTAACGTGCGCGAGTGAGGGGGATCTGTGGCGTGTGCACGACCTGTGATTGACAGTCAGATCTCACACCCCCCTGCGCTGATTGGACCTGATGAAGCGGGAGCGCTGGATTTTTGCAAAACAAATAACACGCTCCAGGTGGAGTTAGAAGCTCGGGTTTTTTTCTAAAACCACCTTATCTATGTTGTTCTGTCGGATTATAGTGTCGATTACACTGAATATGATCAAAAAAATGTTGCCGACGGCAGCTTTAAACTAGATTCACAAATGACTCATGCAAATAATAGTCCCCTGTTAACCTTTTTTGTTCAATATTTCTGAGAAGTATTTAGATAATTTCATGCCTTCGTGGGCTTAGTCTATGTCAGGGGTTTTCAAACTGGGGGCCGCAACAAGTTGGAAAAAAAATTTGTTAATATGAGTATTGTTATAAAATAACATTTTAATAATTTGTTGCATAGCATCTGAACATTATACTTTTAATGCTAATCTTTTAGAGATTAACTGATTGATCGGCTGGTGACCAGAATTGGCCGATTTTCACGTGATTTTCAGTCTGACATAATGCCGATTCAAATGCACTCGGGCGCCGCATGATTAACATCGCGCAACATCAGCATCACACGTGCACACAGAACACACATGTAGGAAACCTTGTGAATTACGGCCGTTTCAGACCGCGAGCGGCGCGTGTGTAGCGCAAATTTTTTTCAAGGAGCGTCGCGTGCTGTGAGCAGTAGTGAAGGAGGGTTCCGGCGCCGAGTCTATTTTTGCTGCGCTGCTCACGCTCAATTAAAGTGAAAGCACACTTTTGATGGACAAAATAAATATCATTTCACACAAAAAGTACCAAAAATGCACATAATTTGCATGTATAGTGTGTTTTAACAAGAACTTCAGTAGGCTTCAAGAAAATGAAGACTCAAAAAAATATAATTTTTATTAATCAGTTTGGATAAAAGTGGTGTTTTATAAAATATATATATATATAGAAAATAAATATTTGTGTGTGCTGTAAAGTGGTTAGAAAAAATTAAATCAGAATCGGCTAAAATCTGTATTGGCAGGTCAAACTCAATGACAAATCGGAATTGGCCTTGAAAATTGAAATAGGTTCATCTCTATAATCTTTCTGATTGGCTGGTATCAAACACCATCACATAATCTGATGTTCACCTAGATGTTTTATTTATTTATTTCTACATTTGCCATAGTATTGTCGATGGGTTCAATAACACATCCTGCAAAAGGGGGGCCTTGGCCAGAACCTAGTGGTATTTGGGGGGCCTTGTCATGGAAAAGTTTGGGAACCCCTGGTCTATGTCACTAAGGCCCCGTTTACATAGTGCGTTTTAGTTTTAAAATAAAATTTAGAATTCTTTGAAACGCAGCCCAGAGCCGTCTCTCAACGGCTCTGTAACATACAAGCTTCGACGACAGTGAACAATAACAGAGACGGAATTGCAAGCTACGTTGACTTTGTGGTCCTTTTTTAGCAGCAATTGTGCAGTTAAAGTCTGCATTTTATAATACTGCAGCTGCCTATGCGCAAGAGGCAACTATTAAGACTTGTACACTCATGAACGGTCATGTAAAATGTGTTTTTGGTCATGTAGACGTAGATCGTTTCTACAAAACGCAGTGGAAACGCCAGTGTAGACAAGGATCGTTTTAATTTTAAAATGCCGTTTTAAAACTAAAACGCACTACTGTAAACAGGGCCTAAGGTTACATGGCTTCCAGAAGAAGAAACATTCAGTTCATTGTGCTATTTGCTGTTCAGCCTATTCAAGCTATTAGCTATTCAGCCCTGAAGATAAATACACACACTCAACCTAGTTCAAGCAATTTGTAAAGTATAGTGAACTTCAATAAATATGCTTAGAGAATAGGGAGCAGTGAACAATGATGAACCCTGTCAATCGAGAGGCAGATGAGACAGGCAAATTGTTCTGTACATTTAGAATTTGCAGTTACATTTGTTCGTGGATCTTATTTCAGCAAATTAGCTCTCACTGTTACATCTATCCCCAGTCTGTGTTACAACTCACCCCAGTAGGAGGGTAGTTTTTGTAACAACGGAACGTCTCGGTTACGTATTTTACATTTACATTGGTTACCCTGAAGGAGGGAACGGAGACGTCATGTCGGCGCACAGATGAACCGGGATCTCGCCTGAGGGCCCAATCACCTTCGAGTGTGAAGTGTGCAAACTAAATATACCCGCAGCGCCGGTACAGTGCAGCAGTGGTACAGCAACTATGGCAACGGGATGTGACGTCTCTGTTCCCTCCTTCAGGAAATGAGGGTTACATATGTAACCCTCGAGACATTACGAGACATTCCCTCTTATTCGGTCACATTCAACGTCAAGTCAGCTGGTCTAAAGTCCTGAAGCTCTGTGTTCGGTCCACGTACAGGCGCAAAGCGCGGACAGGACAGAGCAAAGCTAGGGCTAGGTCGGCCTCCTCCAGGGGCAGCGCTTACAGGTTCACCACCTGGTCCCTGAAAGGAGTGGTGGGAACCTTAAGCTAATATTTGGGCTGGGGTCTCAGGTCTACAGTGAGAGTTGGCCGGCTTGAATTCCAGGCATGATTCGTCGACCGAAAATGCTTGCAGGTCCCCCCTCTTGGAGGAAGCTAGCGCAGACAGGAGCACTGTCTTTGTCGACAAGATTTTAAGATCAATGATGATCAGGTCATGCTTCCCATTTTTGTTCGCTGAGGTGGAGCTGCGATGAAATATTGTTCTTGTAAATACTTTCCAGCATTTCAGTAATAAAAGTGTACATCTTACATACGGTACTCGGTAGTGATGAAAAAGGATTTAAACAGTGAATTTTGAATCTCTTCTTGTAAACTTAGAGATGTGGATTCAGACGGCAATTATATTACCACACAACCTGTCTGTCAAAAAACAATTTGGCCAGGGATTTTTAAGCGGGCTGGGTGAGAAAAGTTGTCAGTCAGTCAGTCTTGTTCCTATCTGATGATTTTGCTGACAGGAGAGTGGGAATGGGATCATATGCAGGCCAGATTGGAACCTGCGTTTATGGCTCTTGTTTGTCAGTTTTTAAGATTCAGCTAACCATTTCTGTCAACATTTCAAATCAGTTTTAATGTAAAAAAAAGAAGAAAAAAAGAAAGAAACTTTTTTTCTACATTCAATGTTTTTTATTTCATGACATTTTCATAAATAACAACTCATTGACATTTATTAAAGCTGCGGTTCCCCAGAACTAATAACAGTAATCATAGTGATAAGTGCTTTGTTTTCAGAGAAAGAGGATCTCTCTTAGAAAGAAACAAATTTGATACAGTAACATGGACCTTACAAATCCATCCATCCCCTATCTGCTATAACATCACTTCATCACTGACACAAAGAAGGCAAGTTCTGAATGTCTGTGCTAGATATATTACACAAGATCAGTTCTCTTGCGTGCATGGAAAAGTAAAAATTAATCAGATATTTCATTATCAGCTTTGTGAGTTTTACAGCCCAATGTTACTTCACAGATTAGTATTTAAAAATGTACTTTTCAAGAACCTAACAAGTTCATTCTTTTTACCATTTTACTCATCAAACTATAAGAAATATAACTTTCTGCTTAAAGCAAGAGCACTTATTGCATCCATATCTCATCTGAATTCAGATCAGAATAAGACAAAACGCCTTGAGACAACTTCACTTCTGATACCAGTATGAAGGGAAGTTTCAATGCGCTAGACAGCTTTATGCCTATTGTCATGCATTAATATGTACAGATCACTGTTTTGTACAGTACTCAGCATGCAGATACTTCCTATGCTCATCTTATAACATAAGCAGATGTACGTTCACAAGCATCAGGAAATTCAGTGAATGTATTTTTGAGGTTTAATCTGCACTTCAGCATTACAGACCGTCTAAGATTCTGCATAAAGTAAAGACTGAATATGAAACAGAAACCAGATTTGTAGTTGGGGTGTGTCATATAACTGTCATGAGTAAATGTCAGTGGCATCAGGAAACACTTTGTGCAAGATGCTATTTTACTTTTTTAAATACAATTCCATACCTTGAACATCAAAAAATAAAGAAAAAAAAATAAAGAAAAAATAAAGAAAAGGTAAATGTCCTCAAACATCAGTCATGTAAGAGGAGTCTTTTTTTTTCTTTTCTTTTTTTTTTTAAATAACAGCAGCAGTGATCTAACAAGAGTGCGTCCTCCTGACCACTAGGGGGAGATAAAAAAAAAGTATCCTGCTATCCCTTACAGGCACTCCTACACATCTTCATTTGTGTAAAACTCAAAACGTGGAAGTTTTCACTTAAAAAAATGCCTATTAAACAGTACATTTTACAGAATTACTGATTTACTGCATACATTGCATCTAAACATACAAGTGTATCACAAAATTGTATCAACAAATGTCTGACATCAGTACTCAGTGTCACACACCCTAATCCACTCTCACAGCAAAGTGAAGAGCACTCAGTCCTTCAGAGGAATGCTTATCTAATAAATAAATACATGAGATAATACACATACAATGTTTGACATGCCACTATTTTCACATAGGTCACCCTTAAACATTTTTTTTTTTTTTTTTTTTAAACAGTGGCTTTGAGTCAATCAAACATTTATGGAGCACAAAAAGAGCACACAATAAAAAGCAGACAGTATTGTAAAGTGATGATATTAAGTTATTCTGAATTACAGTACAAAAAAAGAAAAGAAAAAAGAAATACTGTGACAAGAACTGGCACTATGGTACCAGCATGCCTTTCATTTCTCACTTTTAACTTATGTGTATCTAATGCACACATTTGAAGGTATAGTTCACTCAAAATCGAAAATTCTAGGACAGCACAAAATTTAGCAATTTGAAATTTTCTGCTGATGACATATAACTATATAAAAAAAAAATTAAAAAAAGTATATTACACATACTTTGTAGGGGAGTGCTCCTGCATAGAAAATAAAAAAATAATTAAAAAAGATTAACTTTTTTTGAGTGTGAACCATTCTTTTAAGGGCTGAGCAATTTGGTTACAGTTCAATAATACTATTGTACTGTAAAATAAAATAAAAATACTTAAAAATAATTGTATTTTATTGTAAAACCATCAAATTGTTATACTAATATTTGTATCTTAGTTACTTTATTTTCAAAGTTAAACCATCAAGCTTTTGATTTGGCAAGTTGCCAGCAAATAAATATATGCACTGCCTGTTTTTAGAGTAAAGCATGGCACTGTATTCATTTAAATGCAATCCGCTAAAAATGGTAGTGCATATATTTATTTAAATAAATTGCAGCCAGCACAATTTGACAATCACACTAAGCCATATCGCAAAATTGAATTTATTTCAATATACTGTGTAGCCCTAGAAAATGATTTACTCACCCACATGTCAAAAGACTTTCTTTATTCTGTAAAACTGTATTTTGAAGAATGTTTCAAATGTTTTGTCCAAACAATTAAATAACATTGGACCTGACTGACTTTCATTTTTGGTTTTCATTTTTGGGTGAACCATACCTCTATTTCAATGTTTCATCCCACACTGCATCCAGTAAGAGTAAGATAACCATACTAACATCAGGGATGCGGCCCGACTGTGAGCAGTTTCTGAGATGTTGCAGTGGTCATCTTTAGGTCTGGGCCTCTGGCAGAGGTAACCCTGGCTCACAGGTTGCAGTGGATAGAGCCAGACCCGTTGCTCCCCGACAGAGCAGTCCCTTTGCTGTGGCTGCAGATGCTTCCCTTCTGTTAAAGTTCCTGTAAGGTCGTCGTGGAGGTCCATGGTGCGAGGGAGGTGGTCCACGCAGGCACAAGGAAGGGAAGCTGAACCCAGCCAGACAGCAGGCTGGACATGACATGACATCGTCTTGTTCATTAGTGGGCGGTAAAGGCTCCGGGGCAGGGCCTCGGTATCCTTTGAGTCTAGCCCATGCAAACGGCCGCCCAGGCCTCATCAGTCCATTGTAGTTGTCCAAACGGGGAAGGGGAGGTAATAACGTTGGTCCGTTTGAGATGGGCGCAGCCCAACCATTGGATTTTAAGGACGGGGAATAAGAACCGCTAATAAGCCGCTTTCCTGACACATTTCCTTCTGCTGTGTCGGGCGAACTACTACAGTCCATGGGCTCCGTGAGGTTCAGGCCCTCCTTCTCCACCTCTTCCTCCTCCTCTTCTACCCGTTCTAAAGACACCATATCTAAGTCCAGAACCAGGCCTGTGTCCTCCACCACATCTTGCGGTCCTTCCGCCTCTTCCTCTTTCATTCCATCTCCCAGTTCTTCATTTCTCTCATCCTCTTCCCGGCCCTCTTGGTCCCGGAAGGGTAGCTGTCGACCCAGATCAGGGGTGCACGGCAGGGACCGACACCTTCGAGGGGGTCCTCGGAGCCCCGGGCTCCCGTTTAGTGGTGGGGAGGCACAAGGGTCTGGAGGTGGTGGAAGGGTAAAGGTAAGAGAGATGACAGATTTGCTAGGGGTGTCGAACAGCTTGATGCGACCGCCGTTGAGGTCTTGGCGAAGAGAGAATGGGTTGACCCGTGCAGGAGTGCCTAAACATGGTGATGTGGCAGGGGGCAATACGTCTGACTGACTACGTGACAGGCGCTGGTCACCAGGATAGCATGGTGAGCTTCTTCTCCTATACGGGCTGACGTCAATGGCAATGGGTTCTGAGGAAACCACAACAATGACATTATTTCTTTAAGAGTGGTAAAGAAAGTGTTGAAAAAGAGTTCAAGTTTAGTAAATTTACTTAAAAAATACAATAAACATTTTAAATTTGTATATAATATACACAGCCATTCAAAAGGCTGGGGTTGGCAAGAGCTTTATTTGTTCAAAAATACAGTAAACACAGTAATCTTGTGAAATATTATTACAATTTAAAATGACCAGTCTTCAGTGTCACATAATCCTTTAGAAATCATTGTATTATTTGGGGCGTTAGACACATTTCTGATTTTGAATGTTAAAAAAAGTTAATATTTTTGATTTATATATTTTTTTCAAAACTGCATTTATTTGAAACAGAAATCTTTTGTTATATTATAAATGCCTTTACCATCACAATTTAATGCATCCTTGATTAATAAAAGTATTAATTTCTTTAAAAAAAAATTTTTTTAAACTGACCTCACACACAATATATATGCACGTGGGCTTAAAATCAATTATTTATTTATTTAATTAATGATTATAAATAATAATTCATTACACTGATTTAGCACACTGATTTCCTGGCCATGTTGTTTGCCCATGTTATTTGTAACATGCTTACCTAGGATGACTGGAACTTCACTCTTCACTCTTTCTCTCTCGTTCCTCTCAAGTGTCACTACTATTTCAGAGAAGGCAGGGCGACTGTCTGCACTCATCTACCATAGACAAAAAATAACACATAAATAACGATTTTATACAGATCTACAGTCCAATGTGTTTTTGAATTTACAGTTTTATTTTATGTTTGGGTACATAGCTTACATTGCAGCAATTGACAGCCAGGCGAAGGAATGGAGGTGGACAGTCTCCCACCATATGCCCAAAGGCTTCCACATCCAGTCCAAAATCCTACAGTCAAACAGAACATTTTATTTCATATGTATTACACTAATCAGGCATCTTCAGACAGAATACAAATACACACATAGACAAACTTGAGATACATATTTAACTTCAATAATGAACATCGTGTTGCTTTCTAAAATAAAATGAACTATGAAAAATCTATTTTGTTGAAATATGCAACATGATGCTTGACCAGCAGAGGGAGGCAGCGCTCTAGTGGTCATGCTCAATTTAACGTCATATTTAGATTAGATGTTGATTCATTATAGTTATTCATATGCACATGCATCATGTTTATAAAAAACCATGGGAGTAAGTGACATAAGGCCAAAATAAATCTAATTATTTCTGCATTAAGTTTTTTTTTGTTTACAGATTACAATTTTACAATCAATAAAATTCAATACAATTTTAGAATATCAATATTTCTGTTATCATTACCTAAACAATAGACTTTCTAATAGACTAGAAATAGACTTGCAGACAAGATTTAAGTTTTTGTCTTTGAACAAAATGTTTGTCTTTAAACTTAAATTTAGCAAAAGTTATAAGTGCTTTTTCACACAATCTCTAGGCTTGATCTATATCTGATAAACCAGCTTATGATTCTATGCTTGACTCTGTGTTTCATGTGATGTTGTACAGCTGAATGATGTACCTCTGTCCGTGGGAGAATATCTGGGTCAGCCTCAATTCGAGCAATGATCTCACAAAGGATTATTCCATATGAAAAGACATCCGCCTATGGTATGAACATGACATAAATAAAGTTACGCAAGCACATGAGTAGAGTTGGACATTGATTTGTTAGTTTTCAAAGACAGGATACCTTCTCATTGTAGAGCTCTCCTCTTAACATTTCTGGAGCCATCCAGTAGGGGGAGCCCACAACTGCCAAAGGCTGCTTTTCAACACCATCACTGTAGACGAGCAAAACAAACATTTCATGCATGTCTTCAATCCGTATTTGAGTTATGTTTGGAATAACATTCTGAATATAGTCTTCCCATATAAGTGTAATACTTTTGCTTGTATTTCTGGGTTAAATGTGTGTCATAACTCTGTATTATTTCTGTTATATGTAAGATAAGGTATGCACTGACCTATAATCAGGGATTTTCTCTGCCAGCCCAAAGTCCCCAACCACAGCTGTAAAAGCACCATTGTCACAACGCACCAGACAATTCTGTAAAAAGAGTGTTGTGTCAGAGTGTATATTGTAATATTATGTACAGTCTTAACCTTTTTTTTTTTTGTCCAATAACTGTAACACTTTGCAGCAAAGCACAGTGAGTAGACATAGATGCTGGTTAGGGTTGCCAACTGTTCCGTATTAATACGGAATCGTCCCTTATTTAAGACATCAAAGTAGCAGTAGTGTAGTCTACTCTAGGGTATACACAGACATATGCTATTTGACCAACTAGTTTTAAAGGGATTTTGCGGATACTAACCTGAAAATGAGAGACTATACATATATCAATAGCAGTTCAAGGAAGACTTTAAAAACAAAGCAAAATCCTCTGCTCTGGCTTCAAAGCGAGTGGGACTCATTACTAATAGGAATTCTGTTTTACCATCCGCGTTTTGATTGCAGCAAAACAGTTAGGCCGAATTCAGAAAACATGGTTACTGTTCATTAGCCCCATATTCAGTCACACAACATCCAGCCATACAGTTTAATATATACAGTAGTCAACATTTGAAGTGGATCAAAACCTTTCATAAAAGTTATACATGAATATTGTATGTATATATACGAAAATGAGTTTTTACGTGCATATGATACGTAGTTTTCACATGCATATGATACGCACTTTATGGCGTGTAATACGCACGTACAGGTACCCCACATCACTAATCCTACCCAAGGGGTTTACAATGCGTATCATATGCACATAAATACTAATTTTCGCTTATAAATTGCACGATAAACACAATGCATGCTATAGAGACGCATTTCATGAGATCGGGTTGTACACAGTAGTGGCCAAAAGTGATGTTCGGCATAGAAAAATTCTTCACCCTTTATTCAAATTATTAAAAAGATTTAAAATGAAAGATTTTGTAAGCATTTTGTGTAGTTGTGCTTGGAGTCAATTGTTTTATTTGTGATAACTCAATAAAACATGCCAAATTGTGTGGACATCATTTTTGGCCGCACTGTCATGCAAATAAATAATGAACACAACGAAATATTAAAAACTGATTATGCAGTAGTCAATGTGTGCTTTTTCCTGTGAGCTTTTTGTTTTCCAATGTTATTTTTTCTATAGTAAAAATAAAACCTTTACCTGTAGTTTACCCCTTTTTTAATTAAATTAAATTGTACAAATAGGTTAAGCAAAACAAATCTGTTGCTGTCTGAGATTCATTTGAGCATTTAATTCAGGCAACAACAACAAAAATTACACACTTAACTGCATACACTGAAATGGCATAGACTGTGTGGTACAGTACAGCATTTTTGAGTGTCCTTTATACTGTTCATTATTTTCCCATAAAGAACCAAGATAGTCCCTTATTTTCCTTTGCTCAAGTTGGCAACCCTAGTGTTAATAGAATAAATCAGTGCATTGTAATTGTGTCTGTACCTTAGATGTAAGATCTCGGTGGAAAATGCCCTTGCTGTGTAGATATTGCAGCCCTCTTGCAATGTCCAGAGACAGACCTATCCTCACAGTCCATGACAGATATATGTCACTGTCCAGCAGCTGCTCCAAGTTGCCCCCATTTATGTACTGTAAATGTAGTCACACTACAGTTATCATCACATCAACCAGACAGTCCATTAACTCATGTAGTCTGGATTTCTGTGCAGTGTCTTACCTCTGTTAGAGCATGAAGCTGTCCTTCGTGAACACATACACCCAAAAACCTAAGAAAGACCTCAAGGTGAGTATTGGATATTTTTCTTCTTTTTGCATTCCTTTTGTAAATATGCATTTTTTAACCTCGGATAATTCCCTCATGAGATACATAAAACAAACAAACCAACAAAAATATACCACCACATTTTCATCACATTCAGTTCAGACTTTACAACCACACAACTCAAGTAAATATCAAAATATAAAAACGGTGTAGTGCTGCCATTGAACAGTAGTGCAGTAAACAATTCATTGTAGTGTTGGGAAGCATTTCATGTAGGGCTGGGCGATATGAATTTGTATTTATTTATCGATAAACGCCTTAAAAAATATTACGATATATGAGTACATCGTCTACCCAAGCCTTGCCGGAGACAACACAGCTGATGAGTTGGACTGCACTAATTGATAGCCTTAGTTTGAGTTTAACTAACATAAAACATTAGCTTTGCTGTTACTGTATGTAAGTGTGGCAAATAAGTTAAAAACTATGCTTGTTGATGTCACATAGCAATGTGTCTTGCCTATTTTACCATAAAATTCATTGTCTCTTTCTTTTTGGCATTATCGCCACAATTCATGATTATTAGTTTAATTTTCCTTAGTAATAACTTGTTTAGCGCTGTTTTTAAACTGTTTTTAAACTTGTATTAAAGCTATAATGTATATATATATATATATAAATCAGGGATTAAAAACAAATTGGTTCATTCTGCATGAGCAAAAACGGTAAGATTCTTTTTTCTTTCTGGTTAGAGTTCCAAAGTCTCCTTAGGTCACTTATAACGAAATGCTTTATTTATTTAGAAACAGAAGTAATTCAAAATTATATTTATGTTTTTTTATTTTTTAATCTACAACAAAGTATAACGCTCCTAATAAGCTTTATTTATTAATAAGCCAACATCGGAAACTCCAAACCTAAAGAAAGAAAGACCTCAAGGTGAGTATTGGTTTAACAAAATTTTGGATTTTACTTGGAGTATAGGCATGAGATATTCAAAGCACTGCAATTTCTTCATCTTTTTGCAATATAACTAAATTGTATATATAAAATAATTTTTATTACAATGGTCATGTTTATATTTTTTTGTATTTATTATGAACACTATTTAAATTAATATTCAGAAACAGGCTACATAGTTACATAGGCTGCTACCATTTTATAAAAATGTTCCTGTTTAACTTTGATTAGACTGCAGACCACAATAAAATACTTCAAAATAATATGATTTTTAAAATGGGAGATATCACTGCTATTTCGAATTTATAGGATACAGCATAAAAATTTATAGCAATGTTAACTTAGGAATAAAAACATAAAATTAAGATGTGTATGTCATGACTCATGATTATGTTCAGTTAGTTTCACTTTCATGGACTTTTGGTTTGTTTATCATCTGTTTCCTGTTTCCTTTGTTTTTCCCGGCAGTCATCTGTTACCATAGATATTCATTTAATTATCAGATATCATTATTGAGTTTGTTATCATTGAGTATTTAATTTCCTCATTCCTTGCTGTGTTTGTCTAGAATTGTTGGTGTTTGCTATGCTCTCTGTCTCAAATTGTTCACTTCAGTAAATAAACCTTGTTACTTTCGAAACTCTTAACCTGCCATCATCATCATCTTAGGAATCTAAACATGACAGAATACCAGACCAAATAGGGACATTGCAGCTGTAAATGTTGTGCCTACAGTAGAAGCTGCCCTGAACTTAGAGGAGGAATTGTTTTTATTTTACAGGGTGGCAGTAGTTTGGAGGACTATGTGGAGGAGTTTATCAACATCAGCCACTGTGCGATGTGTGATGACCTCTCCTTAATGGACGGTTTCTGGTGTGGGCTGGACAAGGACGTAAATTTCGCTCTATAGGTGGATGGATCCTCCTTTGTCACTGGCAGAGTGGTGGATAAGAACATTGCAATCCAGCCCCACCCAACATCCACAGAAATGTCGCCGTGCACAGAGCCCAGCCAGCCTTCATCCTGCAAGACGGATACAACGTCAGAGCCCCCACAGTGGGTCTGACCAGGTGTGTGAGCTGGTAACATCTGTACCAGTGGGAGTATTGGTGGAGCTGGACACTGAAGCATGGCTGATCGATTGGGAAACAGAAGGTAATGCTCCCAACCTAGTCCTGCCCTGTATCTACTGTATTGACACCATCACCGCTGGTCTCTCCATCCCTGAATCTTCTTTTCCATCACCGCTAATCCCACCCAGCCTCCCTCTCTTGCCTCCTCATCCAGATTCAGCCAACCCTTCAGCCCCACCTCAGCTGGTTCCATTCAGCCCCTCATCTTTCCCCTGACGCATTGCTGTATGGATGAGCCTCGGGTCTTACGGTTGCCAGCTTCACCTAAGTAAGTGGTTCCCCCGGCTCCACCTCCAGCATCTGTGCCCATCACTCCACCTCGGCTCCCTCGTTCCACCGGCTCCACCTGGGTCAGACGTCACCCCTCCTATGCCACGGACTTACATTTGCCGCGCTCCGTCTCTCCACCCCTATGGCTCTGTCTGGCTCCGCCCTCCCTTTGGGGCCACCTCGGCCCTCAGTTGCTCCGCCTCAGTCATCTGGTATCCCGGTTTAACCTTGTGGGGTCAGTGCTGCGGCTCCGCCTTGGTCTCCTGAACCATCGGTGTCACTTGGATCCATCAGCTCTCCATCTGCGCCTAGGGCTCCACTGTCAATGGCTTCTCCGTCGGTCGTCCCCTGGATGTTGTCAGTTGAGACTCCATCATGCCCCCTCCCTCCGTCGACTCTGTCATGGGCTTTCATCCTGACTGTGCTCTGGTGTAACACCTGGCCACTCCTCCCATCCTTGCCTCCTTGGTTCCTACCACCATCATCGCCACCATGGTTCCTTCCACTGGGGCTTCCTCCTTCACCAGTCCCTCGTCCACCTCAGAAACCACCTCCAGATTAGTGAATTATTTTCTTTTTCTTTTGTTCTTTGATTAACATTAATGACAGGTGGCAGCAGGTATAGCTATTAGGCTGCTGTCAATGCACGGATCCTGTTTGCGTTCACTTCAAACAAAACCGACTGTTTACGGGGATATCTTGAATATATCTTGAGTGTATTTGTCCATGCACTATATAAGAGGCGGCTCTATGTGCGCGCTTTGGATGTGTGCGCAGCACAGAAAACAACACGAAAATACATTAGTGTTACATTTCGTGTCTTGCACTTGGTTTAAAATCACATTAAAAATGCACACACAGGAAACGATAAGCAATTTCTGACCTTAATTACATAATTGGAATAGATTTTCTATTCCTAACACTACTAACTACTAGCCTAGTCTATAGAAAATATTTAATCCATGCGATTGCATGTGAATCAATATGTGTATGGTAACTATGGGGCTATGTGAAATATATTTGTAATTTTTTCCAGATATTGTCGATGACCAATCTGGTAACTGACAGTTATATTTTCATATCGCCCAGCCTTAATTCCATGCATACAGAGAAGTATTCCGTCTTTTGTATAACAAAACATTTTTTTAAAAAGGGAAAAAAAGTGAGTACCACACCTGAGGATGTTGGGGTGGCAAAGGCGGTTCATGAGTTGCACCTCTCTCAGCATGTTGGCTTTGTTACTGACCATTGTGTTCATCTTCAGAGCCATCACCTGCCCTGTGATCCTGTGCTGCACCTGCAGAATGCACACACACAGGCATGATGATTATTATACTGAATAAATTGTTTATTCTATCCTCTAACCTTAAACCTACCCATCACAGAAAACTTTCTGCATTTTTTCTTTTTCAAAAAATAATGATTTGTAAGTTCACCAAAAACTATCCCCACAAGATAAAAAAATGTGACAGTGACACTACTAAAATTAAATATTTTGTATGATACACATAGTAGACCAGAAATTCCTAAACCAGGGTCAATGACCTTTGATTTGTCCCACCATGCCATATCAAAAGAGGGTGGGGGGAAAAAAACATGCCACTGAAGCAAAACTTAATTCATTGATTTAATTCATCTTTTTGTATTAACCTTTTTGTAAAAATGTCAATATTATTATAATATAGTTGGATATAATGCAACATTTACTTTCGGGCCACGGTGCTTACACAAGTTTGACTTTTGTTCCTTTGTAGTAAATGGTTTGGGCACCTCTGCATGTGACAATATTTAGTTTTCTTTGGTCAAACTAAGGTAAGGCAGTATATTAATAATGTATTTTTTCCACAGAAGATATTTTTTTTTGTATTATTGTATTATTATTGTATTATTATTATTGCAATATACTGAACAGTCTATATATACTCCAATACAGGAGTTAAATCTATAAGTTGATTTCCTGACTCCATACCACGTCTTTTTCAGTAAAAATCACAACTAATAATTTTGTTAATCAATATCAAAAAGCTTCTGCATCTAGAACCTGTAGAGTGCTTATATCTCATTCTTTACATATTCTCATGAAAATCATGGATACATTGCAAAAATAGACATAAAAATATTATATTGTAATGTAAAAACTTCCACAGCTGGTCTTCACAACAGCGAAAGTGCTTGATGGGTCATGCCATTTAGTCGTGTAGCTCTAATTGAGGATAAAATCTATACACATTTTTACAAGAGCATCTAAAGCTTTTTCTGGGCCTAAAGAAAAACAGAATTACTCTGAAGCATGTCAATTAAAATGAGGAAAATATAGGAGTTGAGAATCTAGTGGTGATAGACTAGAGAATCTGGGATTTGTATGCACAATAATACAATAGTTGTCTTTAAGTTAAATTAAATATGGCTTTTTGGTTTGTATTATTGTGAGAGAGTAAGACAGAGATCCAGTGCAGTATGCTGAGTATTAATAGTCATTAGGCACTAATAGGCTTTCTGGATTTCCCGTCATCCCACCTAACCAGCTGGAATGCCGGACATCAATGACGTCGCATGCAAAACTTAACATGGGCTTCACCCACTCCTACACATGATCAATCACCAAACACTACAGCATACATCATCCCACATTTATAAATCAGATATCGGACTGAATTTGATTTATAACTATTTGTGAACCGTATGTCAACAAACAGTACATTCATATTTCATACTTAACAAAGAGTCATTTGTCAGTCAGACAAAGTTCTTCTATGACACCATTTTGTTACAAATAAATTGTAATTAATGGTGACATCGTAAAAGGAAAAAAGACACATGACAGTTTACTTAAGATGGCACAAACCATTTTCATGAAACATTACATTTATTGAAAGTTACATGCTCAGCTTGTTTTAGTTGCCTACTGTAAGACAACATATTCAAAAATCTGTGTCAAAACAGCTGTTTTTCTTTATTTATAGAGATCAAAAAAGTCATGTGTCACATATTTTCAGACCTCACGAGTTATTAGTTATGCTCACATATCTGCAGTACTGCAAAAAATCGGTAATACTGATGTAACTAACCACTAATTAATAAACAACAAGTATTAAATAGCTGTAATATTATGTAATAATGTAATTATGTCTTAATATTATTTATGTATTACTACTATTTTTGTAAATGATTACATTTGGGATGGTTTGACTGTGAACTTCATGACAGCCAGTTGTGGTCAGGTTTCACTTACATCAAAATGATTTTAAACAAATAACCCAGAATGTTTTTCATTATTGGCTTTCAAGAAGAAAATCAGAGCCGCCAACTGTTGATAGAAGCAAAAGACGTGGGCCAATAAACACACACATACTCCTCTGTGATGAGGCAGACAGATTATGGCAGGCTGGTAATCTGATTATGCTGTCGAACCGTCCTGTCTTATCATTTATAACAGACACCGTTGCTCTTAACTTGGACACATATGACACTGTTCTATTATATACAACACATGATTATTGAGAAGCAGTGATAACTGAAGCTATTATACATTGTAGTTCATGAGACTTTGGGACCTATATATATATATATATATATATATATATATATTTTTTTTTAAACAGGTATTTTTGGGCATAATATTTAAATGATCATGATACTAAAACATTAAAACAATATTAATTATGAATTATTAATATAGTTGCTGTTAATAATAATAAAAACAAGAATTATTAATTATACAAATGATTAATTATTATTATTATTTCTCACAATCAAACACATTAAATAAAAATATTTGTATTTATAAAAGTTACTTTACAATGAATACCACTGTTGGGTGCTATTCTTAGAGACACGCCAAAGAGTGCCATTTATTGGTAGACACCAAATAATAAAAAGAATAATAATAAACATTAAAAAGTTTAAATTGATAAGAATATACGTAAAAAAAATATATACAATCAATGCTATTTTGAATTTATTTCGCTAGCCTCCTGAACTCTGTCAATGATCATAATTATTTATGGTATAGCCTACTGTTCAAATCATGCAAACCCCTGCTTTCATCCCAAACTTAAAGTAATCAAAAGGTTCAACCAGTCATCTATCAGGCATGACCACTGCAGTGTGACAGTGGATAAACGTTTGTGGATAAAAAGAGGAAAGGTTACCTTAAACACTTCTGAGAAGAACCCAGAACCGATTTTTTCACAGAAAAAATCGTCGATTCGTGCCAGGCTGGACACCGCACTTCGCAGTGCCCGGTACGATGACGGCCGCATCCGGTTGGGCCCGTAAAGGGCATGAAAAGGTTCTTGGTTTTCATCTTGATCCATTATGATGGATAGGCAGGCAGCGGGTCCCTTCAACGCAGCCAAATATCCAAAGTCCAAATATCCATATCCCGAGTGAGATAGACTACAAATAATCACTTAAAAAAGCAGCTCAATGACTAGTAAAAGGACGTGAAATACTGAGTACCACATAGAATTACTCGATTAAATATTCTCCAAAAAGGGCAAATAAGTGCACGTGATGAAGAGTCCGCTCGGGCTGTTTCGCGATTGATGCAGTTGCCATGTTTCATATTCCTATATTCCGGTCGTTAAATCAGTCTTTACTCCAAAGAGGTTGTGCGTTATCGCTCGCAGTTCCAGATATGTCCTCCCCAATATCTGTAGCTTCACTCTCAACAGCTTTTACAAAGAAATCCTGCAAAAAAAATGTTTTAAAATAAGTAATGTCTCATTGCTCCTTTAAAATATATATAAAAAATAGGCATGTGCTGTCAAATGAAGCCCGATAAATGGCGACAGAACGAGTAAAATTATGTAGAGAGGCAGCAGAAGGGAAAAATCATATTGCAAGCAAAATAAGAATACAGCAAAACAATTCCAATGGCAGTAAGAAATGCGGTGTGTCCGCACCATCTGTCAAGCCTGGCTACAGAGATCCATTGCGGATTGTTTCTGACCGCTATGTCAGGGCTTGCTCTGAATGCAATTTATGTTTCGCCTTTATCGACTTTTAAAGCGACTACCGTTTTACAGACTAAGCTGAATATTATTTTCTATTAGACATGCGAATATATAATAAAAGCATCTTTAAGCGTGCACATGCAACCAAGGACGGCATGCACGTAGCCGGGCCCATGCGGCTGCCAAAGAATATCGGCACTGTACCTTTCAGTAATATCGAAGAAAAGACTCTCGTTTGGGGACCAACGTTGCATTTAGTAGATCTTCAATGTTTTGTCAACATCTCGTTCGCAAGCTGTCACTGTCCGTCTCGGCCATAGTGCTTATGCCGCTTGTAAATTTGCCCGTTCCGTTCATTGGTGAAGAATAGGGGCAGGTCTTGGCGAGGCTGGACATTGCGCGTCGAGCATGCGCACTTGCCCGGTAAATGCTCCAACGTAGGCCAGTGTGATTCTGCACTATTTAGGCAGGCTACTTTCAGGAGAATGACAGTGTCGACAAAGCAATGGGACGTCACGGACTGCAAGTCATGGAAATCTTAGCTTAATCGAGTTCGAAAGCAAGCATTTTAGCCAATATTTGCACAGCAAGAATGAGTTTACATTTGCCTTTATTCTTGATGTGAGCTTTCGTATTTGGGCTTCTGATTGGCCGCATTATACGTCAATCAAGCATTAAAGCCAATGAGCGGCCAGTGCACTGGCGTTACTGAACCATGATGTCACTTTTACATTTCAATTCACAATGCAACGTTAAAAACATGCAGACAGTGACCGTGGATGATATCATCGTCGTCGTGAGTCAGCACTGCAGTACTTAAAAAGGCCACTGACCCATTATTTGAAATGAAACTAAAGTATCATATCAATTTGGCTACTGTTGTGCAATTCCTGCGCTTCCTCTGACATTCTGGTGAACTCCTCTCATCTGAAGCCACTTTTATCATTTAAGTTAAATCAGACTAAATGACTGTTCCAAAATAATTGACAAATTATTGCTTTGTCTTCAGTGTCATTATTAAAATGTACAGACCAATACATTTGTCCAAACGTAAAATACTGAAATTATGTAGCCTAGCATAAGCTTAAATTGAATCTACTCGAGTTTTTCGTTAGAAATGAACAAAATGTAATCAATAAGCGAGTATATTAATAATAAAACTACATCAAAACAACATTATTATTACTCTGAAATGTTTTCAAATAAAATATGCCCTTCTAATTTTACTTGTATAAACTTTAACTTTCAGATGAAAAAGATGACCAAAAGCCTGCATCTGCCATGGTTCATCAATAGGTGGCAGCAGAGAGAAATGTAGACTTCTCTTTCTGCCCTTTAATTTTTAAGTTCTTTTTTTCTTTTTATTTAAATAATTATTGTGTTTCAATTTATACTTACAAAATGTTAAAAATGTGTCAAGAACTTGCTGTCGAATTCTGCAATTTTGAAAGTTCAATTAAAAAAATTAAAAATTACTTGGTCTTGGAGCTACTTTGAACTTTTGCTCTACACCACATTCGGGCTGTAGTTCATTTGATAAGTTTGTGAGAGATATGAAAATAGGCTAAATATATTTTACAGAAGTATTTTGAGACAAAATTTTACTCATAAATATATTCTGTACGCTATCGTGTGTAAAGCCTCAGTTGATACCCTGATCACGGAAAATATTTTACAATTTGTTTTTTAAATGGTTATATTTAAACCCCCTGGAATTATTCAGTCATTTTAGACCAATTCATTTTGCATTTGTAATTATTATTTTTTTTACTTCATTGGAATGTGGAATGGTACAAAACACACACAAACACACACACACACACACGCACACAACACATAGACATCATTCAAAAAGGTTAAACGGTCGTAAAAAAAAAAATCACACTTGTATTGTTCACAGTCAGAAATGAGGCCTTCCACAATCATGAATTTTGTGCTGATAATTAATTGTCATACAAAAAAATGTATTAAAGATTTAATTATTTTAGTTTTTTGGTTTTGTTGATGCCACTTATGTTCCCAAAATGTTAGCAAAACATTTTTATTTACATCATTCATTAAACCTTTTTTTCTCTGAAACGTTTTAGTTGGGTGCATGGTTTCAGAATGTTTAGAGAGCATTCAAGAGTAACATCACCAAAATGTTTGTAATATAAAAAAAAATGGAATGTTCCCTTAACATTTGCATAGCCAAAAAAATTATAATAATAAAAAAATTATAAAAAAATTAAAAATGTTTTTAAAATGTTTAAAAAACTGAACGTTTTGAACATTCAATGAGTTTTCAGAAATGTTTTTTATAACCTTATGGGAACATTAGCAATCTCTTTCCTGCAGGCTAGGTAGTGTACTTCCTCCCTGAGTGCGACATGGATTTTTGTTCATCACAACAAAAAGACTGTTGTAATTCTAAATCATATAAAACAGAACAAAGAAACAAGGCGAGAAAAATAACACTGAGCCAATCCTGCTGAAAAATCCAGGATTAATCATCATGAATTCCATGTTAGTTCAAGGCTGGTTAGTTCTGATCTGTTGGACTAACATAGTCATACTGTTCTCAAGCAAGGGAAGGGAAGTGGCTTCATAAAAGTTAACTGAGGATAATGCTGGAATTTTCTCAGTATTTCTGACCTTACCGTTTAGAACTGTCAAATCTTATAGCTTATTACAAAGACAGTGAGGAAAATCTAGCATATAGCCTAGCTGGTCACCAGCACAAGCAGGAGAAGCAGGAGGAGGGCTGGTGCGCCAATTTTGCTTGAAAACAGGATGACTATGCTGGATCACCAGCTAGACCAGCACTACCAGCTCTAACCAGCATAAACCAGCCCGGACCAACATGGAATTCATGCATGTTTATGCTGGAATTTTCAGCAGGGAAGTTCAAAGTCATAATCCTTTCTCCCCCTTCTGGTTGGTTTGGAGAAAATATTTCTGCATTCATGGTCTAAGCCACAAAGTTTCCCTGTTCTTTCTTCAGACAGCTTAATGTCTGGTAGTATTACTTGCTGGGACACTCTCAACATGGTCCTAGAAGTTTCTCTAATGATTGCCACAGAGGCTTAGTGTATACTAATGTATACCATGGCAGGCTGACATGGGCTTGCAAGGCTCCCAAACCTTGAAATATTTGTGTTTGGCGGTATTGGTTTGCTTATTTGGTGACCACAATACAACTACAATAACTACATACTCTCCACACGGAGTTCTGATCTCACCAACCATCATCATGTCCATCTGTGATTACATGAAGAAACAGAAAAAAAATGACACAGACTAAACTGTTACACAAGTGCCTAAAACTTGGTAGCTTTGCAGGTATATTTCTTCAAGCGTCTTGGAGACGTTGCCGCAGTTCTTCTGGATTTAGCCTCTCTCAGTTTTTTTCTGTTTCTCCATGTAATCCTAGATGAACTTGATGATGGTGAGATCAGATCTCTGTGTCGATCATACCGGCTGTTGTCAGACTACTTATGCATACAAAAATCTCACTTGATTATTACAATTAATGGCAAAAGGAATGTTTTGGAAATGTAAACTGATATTTCCAACTAAAACACTACAGCGAAATATATAAATAACTGGCTTAAAATATAATTTTTTTGCAGGTGAAAATCCAAATTTTTCTTTTGTATTAGTGTATCATTGCGCATGTAACAAAGAAGATGTGTATTTGTGGATCAGGAGACACACGTGCATTCCTTGATATCTTTTCCGAGTCAATCTCATTTGATTTATTTGGATTTTGAGACTTTCTTTTTGTGGTTTTCAAGCATTTCACAACCCACACACAACCAATGAATAAGCCTGGTGCTAATTATTAATGTGTGCACACTACCTATCTATTTGACAAAAAAGAATTTGTATTCACAAAAATAACTCTATTTGTACGCCTGGCTGCACGTTCAGTTATTTCAGAATTTTGCACACACAAGTTGAAAGGCATTTGGCTTTGGACAGTAAAACATATCTGCAACATTTATCAAGTTCATGGATATATGCATGCATGCATGTGTTCACTAAATTCATCCCATAATATTTTCCTGTTCATTTATTTTAATTTGAAAATAATTCAAAATGTAAGCTACTGCATTGTGATATAGCCTACAGTATATGCTCAGCTAGAATAAACATAAGAAAATACATATAACAAATCAAAATATAGCTTCTTTTTTCCCCCTATTTTTAATATATATATAATAAACATTTTTGGATGCTAAACTATTCTTTATCATAGGCTTTGTACTTCACTCACATTCCAATATTGAAGGGAAAAACTATCCTCTTCACATGCGCAAAAATATGCTTGGAAACATCACAGTTGAGCGGTGATTGACTATTTTATTATTATATTTTATTAAGGCTATAATGAACAGACTGCGGTGTCAAAATTGCAATGCTGGAATGTGTGTGTGTGTGTGGCGCGGGCACGATTGAACAGTGGACACATAAAAACATACTCCGTAATTTTTTTAATACAGGACATCATTCAAACTGCAGAGTGTTTGTGTACACTCGCAATAAAACACAACATTGTGCTTTTGTAAAATAAATTCAAGCAATCCTCCCCCCTAAATGGCGCTATTTTAAAATTAAACTAAAAGGCTCACGGCTGCACAGGCATTCATAACAGTGCCACGCCGAGGAACGAGCAGAACGGAGTGAACGTTTTTTAGTTCATTCCTACTTCCATAGGAATTCATTGAAAACACTCGCTCTGCTCCGCACCATTATCCATGTCTGTGCGGACGAACATATTTTACTTTCGTTTATAAGTTAGCGATTCAAAAGCCCCCAGCGGTGTCACACATTGATTAACCGGTGGTAAAATATTCTCACCGTCACATACCTAGTATGTTTTTATATAGATACAATAGGCCTACCTGATTTTGAACAAAAGAGGGCAGTATAGCACTATGAATGATATAATTTATTTATTTTTTGGACAAAAAAAAAAACATTCTGGATGTTTTTAAACTTAAACAATTATTAAATTGAAAAAAAAAGATAGAAGGTTTTTAGTGTTTCCTTTTTTGACATTACTTTAATCCCTCGCCATAGCAAAACCGTTTGAGATATTTAATATCCGTTCACAATTTAGCATCTTTAATGTATTTTCTAGTAGCTAAAATCTCAGAGTCTGAAATATCCCCAAAATCTACATTCAAACCAAAATATCTGACTTCCTGTTGGTCGGAACTAATGACTGTAAATTAGAAAGTTGTCCGGCTCGATGAGACCAATATACGTACTGATTTTTGTAACTCTGGGTAAAACTACCCCCCCACACACACACACTTTTGTCAAAAGAATTTTGAAAGTGACAAACTTCCTGCTGCCAGTTGGTGGCGCTATAACTTTGACTCACAATAGTCACATCCATGTGATTGGCCTCTTACAACGAACACACTGCAGAAGTTTCATCAAGATCAGTTAATGTATGCAGAAGTTATAACACACTTCCTGTGTCCCATTATTCGCCATAAATTCGTTTCCTCGCCACAGCCAAACCGTTCGAGATATCAAAAATCCTTTCGCAAGAATTCATCCTCAGTGTCTTGACTTCATTCACACCGAGTTTGGTGGTGATCGGATGAATTCCCTAGGAGGAGTATTTCACATTCCATTGTATGCGTTTTCCAAACAACGTATAATAACTGACTTCCTGTTGGGCTGGCGTAAAACTTAGAGCACGAAAGTTGTTCGGCCCGATGAGATCTATATGTGTGCTGAGTTTCATATTATTACATGCAAGCGTGTTTGATTTATGGACCAAGTTTTCGGACACCATTCCAGGGGGCGCTGTCGAGCCCCCCTGCCACGCTTCAGTCCGGCCCTGATGGCTGCAGGTTCTGATGTGTGTGCAAAATTTCAAGAGTTTTTGAGCATGTTAAGGGCCCCAAAAGTGGCAAAAAGGCACAAAAAAAGAAAAAAGAAAAGAAAAAAAAATCCTTCCGGAAACAATAGGGCCTTCACCCTTTCAGGGCTTGGGCCCTAATTAAAAGACATACGTTCTCATAACCATAAAATCTGTGAAGTGAGTCCAAACTTCTGACTGGTAATGTATGGCCTTTGTAACATTAGTCTCCGTGTATCCAAGTGCAAGGATTCAGTAACACCACTCTGCATACAGAGGGCAGTAAAGAATCAATTCTGTTTTCACTTTCAAACCAAGCTGCGTACTGGTGTCATCGCTGCTCATTGAAGATGGCTTTAACCCGGTTCGAGCGGTTTTTAAGCCGACTGCTTCGAGCTGTGATGTGGATGTTATTCGCCGCTTTTAAGTTATTTGCACCTCAGCAACGGCATGGAGTTTCGCGACTCCCACCCATCACTAACCCACTTCTGCTGCTCTCAGCCATGCAGCTTGCACGAAAGATTCGTCGGAAGGAAGTAAGATGTAAATAAAAACTCCATAGGCTCTATATATTGATCATTATAATTAACAGCATGACCGTAATGACATGTTGATTACACTTTGAATGACGCTACTGTAAAGATCATTATTTCACAGTCACATCACTCAGGAGGAAGAGATGCGACGAGATGAATTGCAATGAATGCTGGGAGTTGTAGTAGTTTCTTAAAAACGTAGTTTTATTTTATTATTTTTTATTTTTTTCACACACAGTGTAGTTTATTAACATCACAGTTTGTTTTCTGATATTAGTTCAGCTATTAATGTAACGTTAGGTAATCAGAGTGGGAACTTATTTACACACTAGACTAGAGGAATCACGAGTTTTCAAGGCTGGTCAAAGGTCAGCAGCACTTATGAAGGGCTTAAGTATGCAATAAAAGTCTCCCATAGGTCTGTGTATCAAGCCAGTTATTTTGTCTGAAAATCACATTTATTTTCAGTTCCCCCCTTTTAAAAGAAATACTTATGTAAACATTTTTTAAATAATAATAATTTTAGTTTTAACATGTATAATGTAGACGTTTTAAAATATAAGTTTGTGACTCATATATATTTAAAAAATATATAGTACTTAGGTAATTTTTCAACACTTGTCTAATTTTGACAAATGTTATTCTATACCATCACACATAATATTTGCACACAATATCAAAAAAAGCCTACCCATCATACCATCAAAGGATATGATTTGATTTTTTTTTTCAGGATATGCTTTGATGAAAAATATTTTGAAGTTTATTTTTTCAAGATTTCAAGTAATCAAAAAAGCCCCCCAATAACCCCAGACTGTTATATTACTCAAATGTATTATTGCTATATATTTATAAAAACATTTTTTTTACAATTCCTTTTCTTTCTTGGAGAACAGACAGATATAACACAGTGTGCACATTTATCTATGCATTTAGCTACATTCATTTTATTCACAATAGATCTGACCTAAGTTTTGAATCTGTGTATTTCTACTGTATGTTTGTCTTTCAGTTCGTTACCCACACAAATTTTTGTATACATTTGTGTGCTGTAGTGACTTTTACTGCATTATGCATTCCAAACACTTATTGATTTCCTTCAAATATCTCTAGGTAACAAGTGTTGAAGTGGTACAGGCCTACATTGACCGAATTCAGGAAGTCAACCCACTTATCAATGCCATGGTGAAGGACAGGTGAGGGAGTTCAAGGGCAAAATCATCCTTCATTTCATTCTGACTCTGAACACACATTCTCATTTGTTCAGGTTTTCTGCAGCGCTTCAGGAAGCCGCACAGGTAGACAAACTAATAGAGGAGGAGACGGGAGGAGAGGATGTGTTGGAGGACAGGCTACCTCTACTTGGGGTACCCATCACTGTTAAAGAGGCCTTTGCTCTGCAAGGTATATTATATAACTCTTCATTGCAGAATGGTGTATGTCTGTAGGGTGACACTTTCTGTTTTCTTCCTAACAGGCATGCCTAACTCGACAGGACTGTTGAGCAGACGGGATCTGGTTTCGGGGGCAGATGCCCCATCTGTTGCACTGTTGAAGAGGGCGGGAGCGATTCCACTGGGTGTAACTAACTGCAGTGAGCTCTGTATGTGGCTAGAGTCCCACAACCACCTCTATGGCATCACTAACAACCCCTATGACTTTGAGAGAATTGCAGGCGGCAGCTCAGGTCATTTTTATACACATCCTGACACTTAAACCATAGTAAAACTGACAGAAAAATATATATTTTTCTTTCAATTTTAGAATTATTATACAATTGCAGACATGGTTGTTATTTTTTATGCACTTTTAGGAGTTTTGCATACACATTTTTTACTTGTAAAGATACTCCCTGTATTATTTTTATTTATTTATTGAAATAGCTTAATAAAAATAAACCTAAATCAAACATTAAAATAGAATTCAGGTTATTCAATTAAAATTTTCATTATTAAAAACTTTTTACCCCTAAAGAAATGTACAGTTTTTAAAACAAAAAATGTAGATTCAATTTAAGTGTTTTTGTCTACCTCTTTTCGCTCTTTTCAAAGCAGCTTTGCAGAAAATGATTGTTTCAATAAATGTATGCACAAGTCAATAAACACTCACACAAGATAAAAAATCCACTCATATAATTATTAGCGCAATAAAACGGCTTTAAAACCAGTAAAGGGTTTTGTCACCCAAAAATGAAAAATCTTTAATTACTCACCTTAATGTCGTTCCAAACCCGTAAGACTTTCGTTCATCTTCGAAATACAAATGATCTTTTTGATAAAATCGAAGAGCTTTCTGTGTTCTCCATAGACCGCTACACAACTGACACGTTGGTGCTTTAAAAAGTTAATAAAGAGATTGTAAAACGAATCCATAAGAATTGAGCGGTTTAGTCAAAATTTTCTAAAGAGACACGATCACTTTACATTTAATAATTTAGCAGACTTGCAAATGAGGAGAGCAATAGAAGCAATTAAACTAACAATAGGACAACAATGTGAAAGTGCTGGGACCCTTCCCAGTTTAGTCTAATGCAGTATACTTAATTTTTTATATATATAAATAAATATATAGATGTATATAAATGTGTGTGTGTTTCATCCTCTCCACTAGGTGTCACTATAGGTCCAATATGACTGCCAGGGCAACATTTATGAAAATTAATTGTAGTTAATTCTGTCACTTGCAGGAGGTGAGGGCAGTATATTGGGTGCTGGTGCCTCTGTGATTGGAGTTGGGTCAGATATCGGGGGTAGTATCCGTATTCCCTGCTTTTTCAATGGCATCTTCGGACACAAGCCATCATTAGGTAAGAAGAGTGGGTGCAGTTGTGTGCGTGTGTTGGTTAGTAGAATAATGGTGACAGTCTACAGAGGGAGTATGTGGTTTCTACTGTATATATACTTAACATTGTAATTGTAGTAATGTTGGTTAAGGCCATAAGGAAGGCAAACTACATTTGGTTTTCTCTGTACATAAAGGTATCGTAAGTAATGATGGACAGTATCCTCCCACCTCGGGACTGCAGATGGGATTTCTGTGTACAGGACCTATGTGCCGCTATGCAGAAGACCTGATTCCCATGCTAAGCATCATGGGAGGACCCAATGCAAACAAGTAATATAATATGATATTTACAAAATAATTAGATAGATATGGTCTTCACAGCAACACTGAGCAAATATGAACTTTTTATATAAGTGCAACATGACAGAAATACTTTTCTGTAGCATCTACATTATGATTTGAAAGTTTGGGGTTTGTATGATTTTTAAAAATCTTTTTAAAAGAAGTTTCATATGCTCACCAAAGCTGCATTTATTTGATAAAAATACAGTGATGAAAAATATTATTACAATTTAAAATAACCATTTTCTGTTTAATACATTGTAAAATGTAATTTATTACTGCGATGGCAAGGCAGCCCTTACTCCAGTTTTAAGTGTCACATAATCCTTCAGAAATCATTCGAAAATGCTGATTGCTTCTTAGTATCAATGTTGAAAAAAATCTTTGCTCCTCAATATTTTTGTGGAAATCCTATTTTCCAAGAGTCTTTGATGAATGGAAAGTTCAACAGAGCAGCATTTATTAGAAATATAAATCTTTTGAATGTCTTTACTGTCATTATCGATCAATTTAATTCATCCTTGCTGATTAAAATTATTAATGGTACACTATGTAACTTTTTTTGTTCAAACTGAACAAAATTGAAAGAATGAGTTAATACATCATCAATCCTTCTTCCAAAATGTGTTTTTTTTCTTACCCTGATTCACTATGGTGAGCCTATTATAAGTGTTTATATTTTAGACCCGACGGGATAGTTTTCGCAGGAAATTGCGTACATATGTCACTCGCCTGTGTGTGTTTTGTCATATCTGTAAATAGAGAAAGCTGCTCCAGCTACTTTGGATGTTTCTCAATACTGAAATTGATGCTTCCTCGTTTCCTTGCTCCTCCATCCTCCAGCCTGTGACCCAGAAACTGGTCAAAGTTAGCCATCTTGGAGGACATCTCAATTCGCTAATTTCACCAGGATTTCTTAACCAGTTGAATATTCCAATATTACCTTTGATTCTTCTGTCCTCATTTTCTTTCCTTGCATCCTTCCCTCGGATCCTACGGGGGAGACGCGAGGAAAGGAGGTGAGGAGAGGAGAATGCACAAATTAGAAATGAGAAGCACCCTTTGATGCGTGTATGGTGTGGGAGTGGGTTAGTTGTCACAATGAGCGAGAATGGATGACATGGGCAGCTAAATCTCCAACCTTCCTGGAATCATCTGTTTAAAAAAAAGCAGAACAGAGGAGAGTCTGCTGGCAAAAGAGAAACGCGATAGAGCTCGTAATAAAACAAGAATCAACATTGGCTTGGCTTTTCGGAGATGGCGAGAACTGAGGGATTTGAAATGTTGTAAAAGTGGCAACAGGCAAGTAAGGTGTTTTATTGAACAGATAAACTCCCATATGTGGCTCTCTAACAGAGTTCATTGTAAAGCATTATCTATTGTGAAGGGTCATTTCATGATGGTTGTTATAGCGCTGTGCTGGAATTTATTTTCAAGGAACCATTAATACAGTCTATTAATGGTTATCTACGATAACGACTTCAGAGGGCCAAAAGTTACATTGTGTACCTTTCATTTTCTCCCAAAAAAACAACTTACTGACCTCAAACTTTTGAATGGTAGTGTATTTGCATTATAATTTCATTGTTTTTTCCTTGAAGTATATTCACTGCGTGGCTTTCATCTTATTGCTTCGTCTTGATTATTTTCAATGGTTTAAATCAACCCCTATTATTGAATGCATCCCAAATGAAAAATGATCTCTGTCTGTTTCACTCTCTTTAGACTGTCTCTCTCTGATGAAATAGATTTGAAAAAGCTGAGATTCTTCTCTGTTCCCCACAATGGGGGCTCTCATTTAGTCTCTCCAGTGGACGCACAGCTGCTTCAGGCACAGAAGATGGTACGTAGGTGTAGGTGTGTGTGTGTGTGTGTATGGGCTTCAGTCAACTGATATTTATCTCAAAATGAGCTTTATTTTTAGGTGGTCAAACGCTTGGAGGCAGACCTTGGGGTTAAGGTCCAAGAGCTGTTCATCCCACAGCTCAAATACTCCTTTCAGATCTGGGGAACCATGATGGCTTCACCTGGCAAGGATGGAAAGGTGTGTGTTTTGGGGCATTACAATTTTTATGTACATATAATGTTCATGCCCTTATTGTACATAACATTGATTAAATGAATATATTGGATAAAATATTTTACTTACATTTTTTTTAAATATGGAAGTCAATTTCAGAAGATTGTTGACTACCATAAGATAACTTTCAATCTCTGACTGAGCAAAGGCTAACTTAAGCTTATTATTTTCATTCAGTTAAGTGCCCTTTTGATATTTTGAAATTTTTGCTATTGTGTAAATAATGAAGTTATAATTAAGTTTAGGTGTCAGAGCTTAACTAGAGCAGAGCCTGTTTACACTTTTTATATACATGAGTGATTCTATAATTGGAGATACATTTTGCATTGCAAACTGTTCACTAACATAAATTCTGTCCAGTATCTTATTGAAAACATATTCAGTTTAATAATTCAGTGCTTGCCAAACACAAGTTACTTCCTTTTTTTACTTTTAACGGAAAAAACCCCCCTAGATTTCTTTAGAGCATTGTTCGTCAACTCTGTTACGGTAAATTATTTTACATACTGTCAGTTTTGTTACTCTACCTTGGTAACAGTTTGACGGTAACAGAATTGACTATTTTAAACTTCTTAGCCAAAAACTTCACTTGCTAGCATAAATAACTCTTGGTAGTTAACTTTTTAAAACACTTTTTAGATTAAAATATTTTCTCAGAGAGAACACACATACCTTTCAGTGCTTCAGACCTTATCAGGGAGGGAAAGTGACATCATTCCTGTATCTTACAGTTGTGGGAGATAATTCCACCAATTTAAAGGCAAAGTATAGTACAGTAACAGAATTGACACAAGATTTATGAACATGCATTTTTCTAAGATAAAAGTTATTAACGATTTAATGTAGAATTAGGAAAATTACAATTTAGGGCGTTTATAAATTAAATATTACCAAAAATAAAAGTAAAATAAAATGTTTTGATTACACAATGATACTTGATGAAAATAAATACACTAATTCACACAACAAGAAATTGTGATTTTCAGCTTGTGATCCATGACAATGAGTAACTAATGATTAAAATAATGAATAAATAACCATTTGAAAAAATAAAAAAATAATGACTTTGGACACGAAATGTACCTACAATTATAGAATCACTCACATGCTTTCTTACAATACAAGCATATTCATTTTATACTGTATTTGGGTTACTGCATAACATGAATGATGTTCTAGTTGTCAACGTAGTTTTTATCAGATGGTTTTGTCATTTTTTTCCATCTCAGCCTCCCACCTCATTTTCGGAGCTAATGAGTAAAGGCGGGAAGAAGGTCTGGCCAGTCTGGGAGCTGTTCAAGTGGTTTCTGGGGTTTTCTTCTCACACTATAGCAGCAATAGGTGTGTGACAGCAAATAAGCTTGTGCACTTGTGAATTCCTCTTTCGCTCCATGTCTCACACATTCTGATGCAAATCAGTGCTAGCAAGTCTTCTTGTGATGAGTGTTCCCAAAAGTATCCAAAGACGTGTGTTTTTGAAACTATTTAGTGTATCTGAAGATGAATGCATATGATAATAGTGTCCCTTTCTGTCTCTCTTTCACAGGTCTGGCATTAGTTGAACTCTTCCAGAGTTCCCATCCATCTTCATTCATTATACAGCAGAAAGAAAGTCTGCAGCAGGAGCTGGAGAAGTTACTAGGCACAGATGGAGTGCTGCTGTATCCCTCTCATCCACAGATTGCCCCAAAACACCACCACCCAGTTTTCACGCCCTTCAACTTCTCTTACACTGGTAAGTGTTGTTGGTTTTAATCTACTTATTAAGGCCGCGACATACCAAACCAACATCAAAGAACTAGCCACAACGAAAGCTAACTGTGGCGTCACCTCGCATGCGTCCGGGTTTAAAGCTGTGCTTGGCCAACTAGTAGGAACGTTCTACGCCTGCGTGAGAGGAAATTACACTCTATATCAATAGGTGACAGGTGTCTATTTTCATAATTCAAAATGAGAAACCTTAACTAGAACTGTGGATATAAAAACCATGAACAAAGCAGCACTTTCTTACTATTTTAATATGAGTAATAATGGTCAATTTCTTCATTCAGACAGCCAAATATTTATGAAAATATTTGCATATTGGAATTCTCTGGTAAGATGATGTAAAATTAGAACAGCCGAAATTGGGAGCTTTGTCCCGCATCCAGCAAGACGTAATCAGTGTCCCGCATTTCAATTATGTCTGTATTATTTTATTTCTTCCCTTAAATTACAATACCACAATTAGAAATATAATAGTAAACTGCGATTGCAGTTTAAAAATCAATTTGCGCAGCTGCCATGTTCTTAAGTCGCTACTTAAGAATTAATTTTAGTTTAAAATGTGACTTTTACCTATACTAGCCTGTTATTCAGTTCATTATATTTAGCAGACTAAAAAAGCTGCCAACAGTGTTGACATACTGCAAAAACTGAGCTAAGAGATGCTCAGCCGATCGTCGGCTTGGTGTGTCGTGGCATTAATGGGCCACCTTCCCGGAGTGGTCTAGGCTCTAACTGTGCGTTCACACCGCCGCTGGCGAGAGCGGCAAAATTCGATCGAATTACTTGACTACGTTCTCTGGAATCCTCTCAAGCGGAGGACTTCTACATTCTGATTGGTTGCTGCCGAACCGTGTCATAGCTCATTACCATAAAATTGACCTGACTTCAACTCTTCTCGCCGCTCTCGCCGCCGACTCGCATTGAAAATGTATTACTTCTGGCCACTTTGACGCTCTCACCAGCGGCGGTGTGAACGCACAGTAAGCAGTTCTATTCTCTGCAGGTATCTTTAATATCCTGGGTCTGCCAGTGACCCAGTGTCCATTAGGGCTGAGTGTGGAGGGTTTGCCCCTGGGCGTACAGATTGTGACAGGTAAATTACAGGACCGTCTCTCTTTGGCCACCGCCCTCTACCTGGAGAAAGCTTTTGGTGGCTGGAAGGAACCAGGCAAGACAACAGCCAAGCCTTAATCCATCTCATGCATCTATATCTGCAACAACTGGACCACATAACCAACCACACGTACTGTACCACATTTACAGCATGTCACTATCCAAAGCTTAGTTACATTTGTTCTGCTTTCTAAGTGCAGAATGTATTTTACATTAACTGACATGTTTCAGAGGGCTGCATTTGTGTTTACCTTGATATGTGAAAACTTTGTTTTATTCATAATGAACTGGATGATTACATGAGACATTTAATAACTTTATAACTATGTGAGAAAAACTGCAATTCATAAAAGTACTTTTTTTTTTTTTTACTTTCATGCACTGAAAACAGTGATGTTTGAACAAGCATTTGTGCTGTTCATTGTGTCCTCTAAACAAGCTTTTCAAGAGCAGGCTCTTTCTTCTGACAAATCTGTTTTATGATTAGAATATGCCATAAGCAGGCTTTAGTGTTTTAGAAGGAAGAAGTTTTGTTGCACTCAAAGGATGTAAAGCAATCATATTTACAACTAAATAACACACTGGATCATTTTAAATGTTGGGCATTGGTGCACCTTTGTTTTCTTAGCCTTTATTAGTCATGTTTTGTTGTGGTTTCTCTGAAAAATCTGTTCAAACATTGCTGACGTATTAAATAAATTACCTAAAGCAGTAAGACTAAATAAAAATTACTCTTTTAATGTGATTTTTCCCAAATATTGGGTGTAATATCTGTCTTCTTGGATAATATATATTTTAATATGGCTTTGGAGGTATGTGAATGTTGATGATGTGTTTAACATAAATTCTCAGATATGTCAAATGTGTCATCAACATCAAACATAATATCAAAAGAAAATATGAACAACAGACGACATGACATGCATTTATTGTTTTATTGTGTAATTCTGAAGGGATCATGAATAAAGACAGATAAGGGTCAAGATCTGTTGGATATAAGGTTATTTCACATAACTGAAGACATAACTTTTTCTTTCTCTCTCCCATCAAAAATAAGTATATCACAATATTCAAAATCACTCAAATTCACCCATTAGATTGTGCCAATAAAACAAGCTTTGTTACAAAACATGTTGAATTTAAAACCACCACAATTTCTAATCCTTTCAAGAAGTTACAAATGGCTTACTTAAGTCTACACATTAAACTGGGATTAAAGAAAGTATTTTAATGTTAAAAAAACATATATTTAAGATATTTATTCATGTGATGATCCTTGGTGTAACCTATAAATATAACAAAATCATTTCATTTAAATACAAGCACATTTTAATATAGTTAACAAAGTTATATAACATTTTGAATTTTTTGCAGAGTAGAAATGGCTTTTAATAGTAAAATTGTTAATTTTCTCTATATTTTGTGATGGTCAGTCCAAGGTCATGCATCGTTTTGACCATAGCACTATGTGACCACAAGATGACAGCATTACACATTATGGCATGTCTACTCTAGAGTCTACACTATTTCGGAAAATTAGAAAAATTATGAAATTCTGTTTTAAGTAACAAGTTGGTTTGGGTACATTATTAAAATTATAAGCTCAATTCACCCAGTTAAAAATGCACGTTCCCTTTACTCTTATGTTAGGGAGTGATCAGTTGACACTCTTTTGCCTCTATGCAGGTTAGTTTGTCCCTTATTTATATTGGGACTATTTCCATGTTTTCAATCTATTGTTTTTTTTTCTGTTTCACTTGTTATCTGTCTACACATACGGCTGAGATCAAAACACCTAGGAAATGGAATGAGCAAAACACGTCCACTTTACAATCACCGCTCTACAGCTTCAGACTGATGAGATATGAGAGATGTCATTAACATGTTAATAATAGTCTCTGTAAAACTGTTGGCTTTTAAATCGGATCTGAGATATGGACTGTAGACCATGTGTTCAGCACTTGATGCTTCGGCAGTCCACAAAATGTCTTTTCTGTTCCTGAATTTTTTTTATGGCATTCAATAATGACAACAGATTTGTGAGGGTTTGCATTCATCCAGGTATTTGTAAAATGTGTGAGTTAATTTGTAAGCAAATGGACTTTTATTGAGGTCATTTTTGCTGATTATTTATTTGGCTTAATCAATTGTAATAGTATTCTAACATCTTTAGCATAATTTACCCCAGTTCACTGCACAGGTTTAAACCAGATGTTTATAAATATTAAATAAGTTCTTCCACAATGAAAACCTCCTCAGACCGCCTACGATCTCATTATTAAACTATAACGTGATGTTCATTCAGTCGAACGTTTAGGGCTATACAACCACACTCACATGACCTTAAAGCGGCTATAAGGCTTCCTTTCCAAATTATGGAGACATAGGCCAGACACCTGGAATCGGTGAATAGCTGCTAGAGGCAGTGTTTCGTATCTGTGGCAACGTCGTACTCAAAGACTTCAAAGAGCAATTATTCCAGATCCTATTACAACACACTCATCACCATCATCTCATGCATTTTCATCAGTGTTCAAAGAAAATGATTAACATGTGATTGGATGGGATGGAACGAGACATCACAGAACAGGCTGAGTGAAGCTGAAGGCTGTTCTAAAGAGCAGAAAAAAAGGAACAGCACATGTGGCACTATATGAGAATTACCTATGTGGGCAATTTGTGTGACCTCTGGTAAAAAAAAAAAAATCATGTAAACACGTATAATTTTTTCATTTACTCATTGCTTTACCATTAATTTTGATATTTAATGGACTGTTTTAGCACACGTCATTCATCACCTGTGGTAGAGCTTGCATGAGTGTAAATAAAAATATTCATGATTTTCAGCATGAATATTCTATGAACATAGGCCTATTTGCTGTTATCTTTCACACCTTGTTTTAACAGTGCAAAAGGCCCCAAAAAAGACAAGTTTATTAGATAAAATATCTGCACTGTTATAATCAGAAACCAAATAATGTAAATTCAACAAAAGTTATATTGCAATTCTAAAAAAATGACCAGTTGACACTGGCTTAAAATCACTGTAAAGTTAACATAAGTGAATTGTTAAAGTGTCAATCACAGTGATGTAAAATAATAAAAATAATAATGTATGCAAATTTAAAAGTTTTATGATCATGCAAAGCTATAAATTATAATATCAATATAAAATAAGATTTGACTGCTTTGTTTGACCGTTTTAACTGCTTGAGATGTCTGTCAAATTTAACACGACACGTGGATTTAACAACTTCTGTAAAATATATAAAAAAAAATGTTGGGGGAGGTTATTTACAGAAGCTTATTTTAGCAAGAATGTCCAGTATACTCCCACATTACAGAGTCCCATACAATGGTGCATTTCTAGCTTCTGTCCGCCAGCGAGAGCGCGTTTATGGGCAGGGCTTTTTGAATGAATCGACTGTAAACTAACGTTACACGCTTGATTCATACAGGCAGAGAGCAGACGGTCCATTTCTGGGCGAGCGTATTTGTTCTCTGAGCTCGAGGCAGAAGTAAAGCGATAAAATGATCATCATCATTGAAGATCAGGTAAGAACGATAGCTTGATTCAACAGAGCTTCATTTAAAAATGAATTCTACCAAAAAATAAGCAAATTCACGCGGTATGACTAGGGATGACACGTTTTGCTGACTAACAGCACGAGAGCCTTTAGCTGCCCACCAAACCGATTTCAATTAAGTTTGTCGAAAATGTAACAGCCCTTTGTAAGAATTCACAAAGTATTACCAAATGATACAATTAAATATGCTAGTTCAGGTTGTTAAAAATATAGTTAACTTAACGTTACTTAGCCTATCTGCTAACCGGCTCTTCACACCAGCTAATGTCGAACGTTACCTAGCCACAACAACAGCCGAAAGCTAAAAATGATAAAAGCCCCCCCCCCCAAATGCCACTCTCATATCACTGTCTTATTCGCTTTCCCAATAGTTTTGTTGTAAAATTATGAACCAATCCACGTGAAATAACGGCAGCTGGCAAGCCACTACGTTACACAACTTCCTGCTTATGACAACGCAACGTCGTCTCATCCTACCGTTAAAAAAAACGTGTTCCCATAGACGGTTTTTACTTGAATAACTAATATATCACACTCTGACTCCTGTATCATTTTGTTTATTTCTGTGATCGCGGCCTGATGAGACGAAGCGCGCCATCAAATCACGTGGGTTGGACTCTTGCGAGTTTTTTTTTTTCTTCTTCTTCTTTTTTTTTTATAATTTGCCGCAGTGAAAGAGGCAAGACTGTATACAAGGACATCATTAACTGTCATCATGTTGACTTCCTCTTACTATTTGTTTGAATTTATGCAAAGGCACCATGTGGTTTAATTACGCCTGTTACTGATAAATAGCCTAATTTTAAGGTTACAAAATATTGACAGGCGGTCTACCATTGTGGTTTCTGTGTTGTAACTAGAGGGCATGTGGTCAGTATATACATATACCAATTTAATTATAGCCTATAAATAGCAAATGAGATGCACAAAATACGCATTTAAGCATTAGTAACTATATTCCTTTTAAATAACAGTTCTATAAACAAGCAAATAATTAATTATTGACAAAAATGTAGCCATTTAGTTTATTTCTTCTCCACTAATGAAAATTCTAAAAGCAGACAAAGCATCAAGCTTTGTGCATCATCAAGCAACAGACTAATGAAAGCTGGTCTGGAACAGCATGTGAGTGGAGTGGCTGGTTTTACTCCACAGTTTGGAATGATGTAAAGGCAGATAACAAGGTTCACGTAATCATGACTTTGTAATTTATTACAAACATGTTGTTGCCTGTATAAAAATAAGGGTCCACAGTGACATTGTCTTGTTTTTAAAAATAGCTCTTTATGGTATTGGTGACAGAATATGAAATCCAGCATTGACTTGTGTTCACAGGACGGCTTTGACAAAGCTCTGGCTGAGGCTGGTGATAAGCTTATAGTGGTTGACTTTACAGCCACGTGGTGTGGGCCTTGTCAGAGCATTGCACCTTTTTTCAAAGTAAGTAACCTTTGTTTTTTTGCATCTGAATCACTATATTCATTGGGTTCTTGGAATTAACTTATTTGACTCGCTTGTAGGGTCTGTCTGAAAATCCTTCCTATGCTAATGTGGTCTTCCTCAAAGTGGACGTGGATGATGCACAGGTGAGTTTTCTATTGGAGTTTTTTTGTTAGAGCTGTAGTGTTAGGCTTTAAAATAATTAATGCCAACTCATGTCACATAATTTGCTGCACCAATACAAAACTGTATTATGCATCTGCAAACTTAGTAGGACTACTTTATTTTGATAATTGGTCAAAAAATGTATCTGTTAAATCGGATTATGTTGCATAGAACTGAATGAAGAATAATATATTGATATTAATATATTTATATATAATATTATTTTAATATAGGCCTATTTTCTGTCTAATATTTGTTACTTTAAATTAAAGTGTTATTTTATTTTAGTGGCTTGTAATTTTTTTAATATCACATTATTAAATAATTGTATTCAATTAAAGAAGTCTTATAATAATACAATTATACAAACAAAAATTTTAAAATAAGGAATTACATGTTTTAAATCAGTTTTGGTTTTGGTTTTTGGCCAAGTGCATCCAGAATTTTCGGTTTTGGCCCAGAATTTTAATTTTGGTGGATCCCTATTTGAAACACAAATTAAGATTTTTTTAATTAAATGTGTGAGATTTCTGTCCTTCTATTGAAAGTCTATTCACCCAAAACTCTGATGCTTCAAAACATTAATAAATAAAAATTTGTAACATAAATTCATATGAATCGTGCGTTTTAATCCAAGTCTTCTGTTGTCAATAATGTTAGAGCTTCCCTTGACCTTATTTGAGTTCCCTATGTATGTTTGCGGATCAATGTTTATTTGTGAATATAAGCCTAAATTAAATCTGTTCAATATATAAAGCAATCGTGTCTCTTCAGAAAACTTGGATTAAAGCACTTGATTCATGTGGATTTCTTTTCAGATCTCTTTATGAACGTTTTGAAGTGTCAGAGTTTCGAGTGAAAAGTCAGTAGAGAGACCGAAATCTCTCAGATTTAAAAATAATAATATCTTCGTTTGTGTTCCGAACGAAAGTCTTATGGGTTTGGAATGACACATGAGGTAGAGTAGGCCTAAAATAGCCATGTTTCTATCCAAAGTTGCAAATTTGACCAAAATTGGAATATCGCATTTGCTAATAAAGCACAGCTTCCATCCAGTGAGACAAAGAGGAGAAAATCGTCACTTCCTGATAAATTGCCAAATATCACTAAATGTAAGTGTAATGTAAATGTCTTTTTCCATATATTATAAATGACTTATGCATCAGACTGTGAACGCAATAAACGCAGTCAGAGGTGGTGGATGCCTGCTGTCTGGGAACGCAGTCGTGTAACGTGTATTTGTTGGTTAAAACTAGTCAGAATTTCTTGTAAAGCTTTTTCTTTCATGAATCTTATTGTTTATTCTACTGCAACCATAGTTGCTCATAGTGTTTAGGCCCAAATCCCTTTGGATAAAAGAAATGCTCTCGTCACCTAACCTTTTTCTTTTGTAACATAGTTGGGAAAATATTTGCTGTGTAGTCATAGGTATTGTATGTGCAATATAATGTGAAATTTCTGTATAGGGAAGTACCTGTAACAGTCACATCGGCAGAAAAAACGTATTTTTTGCTGTTTTAATACATGAAATACACCTATAGAGGGTAGCAGAATTAGAATAATGTATGAAATGGTGTGGTTACATTTCAGTCACACTTTTGTTTTTGCTTTCATTACTTGCTCTGAATGTCCCCCGCAAGTCTCATTAGCTCAAAGCATTAGAATGAGAGCAATAAAAAGTCCTAAGCAATATAAAAGTTACATTCTGTGTTTTTCAGGATGTAGCCCAGTCTTGTGAGATCAAATGTATGCCAACATTCCACTTCTACAAGAACGGGAAGAAGGTTAGTTCTGTTGTCTTTCCTGAGTGCTACATAAAACTTTTAATTGAACTAATATTAGTCACATATCAACCGTAAAAAGTTACAGATATGTCTTTATGAATATGCATGTAGTGTTTAATTTATTTCCAGTTATTGTTTGGATGATTTAATCACTTGTTTTCTGTTGTAGCTGGATGATTTCTCGGGGTCCAACCAGGCTAAACTGGAAGAGATGGTGAACCAATACAAAAACTAAGCCTGATTTGACATTCATAAATGTTTCCTGTGCAGCCCAAGCTCAAATTTCACTTACAATAACTGCTCACTTGTTTTATTCATCAAGGGAGTTTAATTTTCTAATCGTTTTACGATTTTAGCGGAATCTGCCTTACAAAATTTGTCAACCATTTCCATAATGAATGATTACCTCTGTATGTCTATGTGTTCACACGTAACTCTTATTAAATGTCTTTTTTTTTTTTTTTCAAAATCAATAAACGCAATTATTAAATAAATAATCTTATGGACAATGTTGTTTTTGTTCTTCAGAAGTTTTCAAATTAATCTTGCCGGGGAAGTGTATTTCTGCACCACTAGCTAGTTTATTGTCCCAGGCCATGATGTGATGGATGCCTGTTGTTTGCTTGTTCTATTCATGCCTTGTAATTTTAAAGGTTTCTCAATCTTTGTCCAAAGTAATTTTTGTAGCTGCATAAATTGCTAGTGGCCTGCTTACAACATCAGCTCTAAGTTTTGTGTCTGCATGGTGATTACAATAATGCGATCCAAAGCAGTTCATCTTTTTCTTCGCCAAGGAGATCTTATAAGCCAAGCATTGGCACCCTTACATCCTGATAAACAGGTAATACAGAGAGTGGCTGTGTGCGTAACTTGAACCAATCTTAACCCTAATCTCTAACTTGCATCAACCTTGACCGTAATCAACCTTGATCTCTTCTCAAACATTGTATGAGTAGTTCCACCATTATTTTTTTGCTTTATGAGTCTGTTGCAAAATATTGTTTATCAATAGCTTTTCCATATATAGATTATGGTGTAGCATCAAGTCAACAGTTTGCCCCCCAGCCATTTAGCAGTCACGCTTTTGCTTTATTTCATACCAGACCATTTTGTATTCTTCATCTGGTTTTAGGGTTATTAAAAACATTCGCACAAGAGGCAGGCATCATTGGGCAAGCTTAGAGCATGTACTATTACTTTTTATTTGTTCTCTCTCTAATTTCTCCTTGTTGCTGGAGGGCTTAACTGAACCCCTGCTACCTCCAGTAGCATTTGTCAGTTTACTTAATTGTGATAGTATGGGTTGATTCATTTTGTAATGATGACACATGAACGAGTAGCCTAAATATCCTCCATGAATGCAGAGTAATTATTCAATTAAAAACATTTGCTCAAATGCTTTAAAATCTAGATCATAATATCTAAGGACTGAAAGATTAAAGTAAATAAATAATTAATTTCACATTTATTTGTATAGTGCATTTCACAAAGCATCAGGAACAGGACAGAAAAGAAACATTTAGAAAATGTGGCAGTGGTGTATGTGGATTCAGAGTTGGAGTCATCTGAAGCCCTTGCAAGTGTCGGAGCCATCCCTTTACACGTGTTGGGGCATCTGAAATCTTCATAAGAGGCTTGATCTAAACTGGAGCTGGCGTAATGTCTAGTAATGGGCATCCCAGTGTAGAAAGAGATAAGCAAACGGAAAATAATTAGAACTTTATAGGTAACTAGCGTAGAGATGATAAAATTAGGATCATATTTTCTTGACCTGGTAAGAAAGCTGGTAAGACCTGAAAGCTGCTTTTTTTACCAATTGTAGCTTGTTTATTGAGGATGCAGGACAACCTTTTGACTTATAAGGACTGTCCGGCCTGTCCTGGTTTTGGAGGCATGTTCCTGGGGCAGCATGGAGTCCTGGAACAAATCTGTAACGTTATAACCCTAGTGAATAAATAAATAAATAAATACTTTATTGTATTTGAAATACATTCCCTTTTTCAATAGTGCATTGCAAATATACTTTTATATATATATATTTTTTTTTTTTACTATCTTGAAATATATTAAAAGTATATTAGCATCATGCTTTAATCTATTTTCACAATACAACTTTTAACACACTTTAAAATATTTGTACTTTAGTATATTTTCAAAAAATATATTTTAGAAAAATATAGCCTACTTGAAGTGAAAATTCAGTTTATTTTTGTATTTTTTAAAAGTGTATTTATTTGCACTTCATTAAAAACGTATAGGTATATAGGTTTAGGTATATTTTAACTGTGTGCTGGAAATGATCATCTATCTATAAATTACAGGAACGTCTGTCTGTCTCTCTCTCTCTGTGTGTGTGTGTGTGTGTGTGTGTGTGTGTGTGTGTGTCTATTATTTGCATATCTCTCAAACCATTAGTCCGATGGATTTCAAACTTGACAGGTGTCTTGCTACGGGCAGTGACTTGGCAGTGCAGTGTTTGGTCACCATTGTGGTGACCAGTGTTTCCTTTAGTTGGGCAGTTTGACTCTTGGCTTTTATTGCAAGTTTGTGGTTTTTGTAACAGTTTTTACCAAAACATGTAATTTGTTACAAAGAAAGCCAGAAACAAAGATGAGCAGGTGATACAGTTTTCGACAACAAAAAGTAGAATGAGGCACTTATCTCATCACTGTCCAAAAGTGGTTATTTGAAGTTAATAGATTATATTCGTTAACAATTCTCTCTTGCCACAGATCAGACTTTCTTTGGTTTTTAAAATACATTATGGTGAATTATTTTATTTTTTTAAAGACACAGACATCAATAATCAGCATATGAATCTCAACAATGGTGACATGCTTCATGCCACAATGCATGCTGGGGGCCACATAATAGCTCCCAGGATGCATTGCGGCATGAAACATGTCACCATTGTTGAGATTCAAAAGCTGATTCTTGACGTCTGTGTCTTAAAAAATAAATAGGCAAGGCAAGTTTATTTATATAGCACATTTCATACACAATGGCAATTCAAAGTGTTTTACATAGAAGAAATTGAAATAATAAAAAGAAATACGAATAATTAAAACAATTTAGAAAAATAAAATAAAATACAGTACAGTACGAACAGTCGTACGAACAGTGGCACAGTGCTCATTCAGTAAATGCGTAGCTAAACAGAAGTGTTTTGAGTTTGGATTTGAATGTGACCACTGTAGGAGCACATCTGATCTCTTCTGGAAGCTGGTTCCAGCTGCGGCTGGCATAATAGCTAAAAGCGGACTCGCCATGTTTAGAGTGTACCCTTGGTATTTCTAGCTGATATGATCCTAATGATCTGAGTGATCTGTTGGGTTTATATTCAGTGAGCATATCTGCAATGTATTGAGGTCCTAGGCCATTGAATGATTTATATAGTATTATTACTGGTATAATACCAGTAATAATACTTTAAAATCAATCCTAAATCTAACTGTGAGCCAGTGTAAAGACCCGAGGACTGGTGTGATATGTTCATATTTCCTGGTTCTGCTCAGAATCCTGGCGGCAGCGTTCTGTATGAGCTGCAACTGTCTTATCGTCTTTTTGGGAAGGCCAGTGAGGAGTCCATTACAATAATCCACCCTGCTGGTTATGAAAGCATGAACAAGTTTCTCTAAACAAAGGAAACAAAGCATCTAATTCTTGCAATATTTTTCAGATGATAGTATGCTGATTTAGTTATTGCTTTGACATGACTACTGAAACTAAGGTCTGACTCTAGTGTCACACCAAGATTCCTGACTTGATTTTTAGATGTTTGACCCCTAGAGTGAAGGTATGCGTTCACCTTGAGAACTTCATCTTTGTTTCCAAATGCAATGACTTCAGTTTTGTCTTTGTTTTACTGAAGAAAGTTTTGGCACATCCAACTGTTGACTTCATAAATAAATAAATACCCATTATGTATTTTAAAAATAAAAAATTGAATGTCCAATATGTGGCAATAGAGTATTGTTGGTGAATATAATCTATTAACATCAAAAAGCCACTTTGGAAAAGTGATGATATAGGTGCATTATTCAATTTTGTTGTTGTTGAAAACTAGATCACCTGATCATTTTTGCTTCTGGTTTTCTTTGCAACAAATTACGTGTTATGGTAAAAACTGTTGCAAAAACCACAAACTAAAAAAAAGACACCACAATGGTGACCAAACATTTTCAATAAATCATCAACATCTAAACCTCTGTTAATTCTCAATAAGAACTTCTGTAGACGTCTGACAGAAATAAAGTCAGTCTGGTTAGTAATAAGTGAAGCTGGTAATGCTGTTTGTGGAGTTGTTTAATCCTCCTCTGCTGAGATCTTGAGAGATTTAATGTCTTATTTTATCTTCAGTTGATTTCATCTAATGCTGCGTTCACACAGGACGCGAATAGCGCGTCAAATTCTCGCCTGCCGCGTCTAGTTTGACGCTTGACCACTTTGTGTTAATTCGAGTAGTATGAAGCTGCAGACTCGGAGCCTGCTGCATCTACAGTCCCGCACCCAGAGTCCCGCATTCTCAGACCCCTCGTTTTTCGAGACAGCGCCTCCTATCAAATTAGATCGGATAAACATGTGAAGAACTTAAGCCGAAACGTGAGTATCGTCAATTTTATTTAGCGAATCATACCTCAATCGATTTCCTTTTTAATCAAACTACTTTATAGCTCATCGATACACCAACATATGAATAGTCCATTTAATATTTGTAAAGTAGTTTGTAACTAAATTTGAGCCGTTAATGTATGTTTTTTCGCCTTTTTTCCCAGAAAATATTTTGATAGCTTACGTTAGCCTTTAACCTTGGACTTTTGGTAGACAAGCCATTGTAAAAATTTGATTAAAATTCGTTGACATTAAAGTAGACCAATTAAATACATTAAGTGTGTTAATATCAAAGAATGTCATCATTAATTATTTAATCAGATTCACCATTTTACCTTTTTTTTAATTACCGGACCTTTTTTCCTTAAACTATTAAGTTGAATTAATTAATGCCGGAGTAATTATTTTACTTTATATAATTTATGTAGATTACTTAAATTAGTTATTATAAAACGTAGTATTAAAATGAATCAATATTAATTTAACTGATATGAAGTTGTTGCCAGCCATTTCCTCCGTGGCCCTACTTATCACCCTAGGTATGCTTGTAATTTGCATTTGCAAAAAAATATTATTTATTATTACACAATATTTTTGACAATGGCATTCATCTTTTATTTTAGTGAAGTCGAGGAATTTGACAGAGCGATTCCAAAAAGAAGGAACATTCGCCTACCAGAAATTATTTTACCTCATGCATTTACATTTTACATTTATTCATTTAGCAGACGCGCTTTTATCCAAAGCGACTTATAAATGAGGAGTTTTTTTTTTTAATGCAACTGAAGACGAAAAGTAAAGTCACCAACACAATTCTTTCCTTTTTTCTTTCCTTTGTCCTGTTTACAGCAAGATGATGCTTAGGTGATCGTTAAATAAAGTACAGAATTGTTTATTATTGGTGTTTTGTCTATTCTTATTTGAGTTTTGCTTCGCATTCAAAATATCAAAAAAACAGGTTTTGTAATCTTAGCATGGTATAATGTTAATTAGACCATTATTGAACTGAAAGAAAAATTGGAATTTGAATAAAAAAAAAAAAACATTGTAGCAATACAGTATAATATCACATAATATTTTTCAGAAGATAGTTCAATATGCAATTGCGACTTTATTTCTCAGAATTGCGACTTTATATCTCGCAATTCTGAGAAAAAGTCACAACTCTGACTTGATATATTGCAATTGTGAGAAAAAAAATCAGAATTGTGAGATAAAAAGTCGCAATTATTATTATTTATTTATTTATTATTCAGTGGCGGAGTCAAGCTTCCATAGTAATTGTATCCCTTCCATCAGTAATTTTCTTTCAATTACACCCACGCTCAAAAAATAACTACTGGGTCATTTGTTAGTCAGAGAACACAATGAGTTTTTTTTTTTGGCACATGCATTAAGCAGGGAACACAAATATTTATTTGGATAACTTTAAATAAAACGAGACCGTATTGCATCCTATTGTTTTCAATGGCATTTGGATAAGGGTGTTATACGATTTTCCGAACAGCAGGAGGCGCTGTCTCGAAAAATGAGGGGTCTGAGAATGCGGGACTCTGGGTGCGGGACTGTAGATGCAGGCTCCGAGTCTGCAGCTTCATAATTGGTTAATTCGCGTGTCTAACGCGCGTAAAAACAAAAGTTTGAACAGAAATTTACGCGCGTCAGAGGTGAAAGTTTTGGCGGCCATCTTTTTTAGATGTTTATCGAGCATTAGCGTTAGCATTAATCGAGAGAGTCACCGCTCGTATATGCTCTGGAGAGCAGAAACAGCTGCGTAGGGGACATCGTCGGTGTACTCGGATCCACCAGACCCTCCGGAGGGTTTCAGGAGTTTCACAATTTTCTCCAGGAGCTAGGTTTGGTGGACATAACGGTGAGGACGCTGACGAGGACAGCGTAGGCCGTATAAGGCCTCGGCCTCGAGTGGTCGCTGCCTGTCGAGCCCGTGCTCTACAGCCCGGCGCGAGGTTCACCCTCGCCCGCACCCACCTAATCTGTCATTTATTTTTGTTTTGATAATAAATGGAGCCAGCCTCCAAAAGTGAAACCTGTCCTGTGATTTTTGTTTTTATACACTAAATTGTGTTTGTTGTCTTTACATTAGAATAATAATGTTTCATATAATCTAGAATAGATATGGAATAAATAGCATTCAATAATGAGTATCTCTCATATATTGAAATCGAGTTTTTATGTGAAAGATTTGCTTTGTTGCGCATTTTAGTCATATTACAAAATAATTTATTGAGGCCAAACATAAAATAACATTATAAACTGTCACTTCACCACGTGACAGCAGCAAGCAGGCTCCTGATTGGTTATCGCGGCGCGAATTCACGCAGAAGTTCAGATTTTTCAACTCGGGCGGCAGACGCGAATTCGCATCAAACCCGGGAATGCACAAATAGCACTAATAAAATCATTCGCGCGTAACGCGCTTAACGCGCCAGACGCTCAATTCGCGCTATTCGCGTGAACTTGACGCGCGAATGAGGCGTATTCGCGTCTACCGCGCCGCGCTCTACGCCTCATTCGCGCCGCAGGAATTTTTTACGCGCGTAACGCGTCTTTGCATTGACTTAACATTGAAATCACTCGCGCCTGACGCGCTATTCGCGTCCGGTGTGAACGCACCATTAGGCTGTGGCTGGAAGTCAGTTTTAGGGCGTTTTTCCACTGGGTTCGTTTGCTGCGGTCCATTGGTCTGGTTTCACACTCAATTAGTTGTATCGAACCCAGGTGCGTTTGCAGTGATCTTACGTCATCGCAAACGCACACGGAAAACACATGGAGAATACAACTCGACTGAGCATAGCTGTAATTTGTCTGTTTTTTTGGTGCTATTATGCGCAACATAGTGAGAGACAACTACGTTTATGTTCATTACATGGTGTAATTCAGCACATATCCAGGGGACGCCGTGTTTCACAACGTTCCCCTGCCACTCATGGTTGTCGTGTGTGAGGAAACAATGATATCGACAGTGATACGCATGCGCGGGATACTATACTTCCTGAACAAGCGCGCACCCGAGTCCGTGTTGCTTGCACATTAACGCGAACCGCGCCACGGTTCGGGAGCAACCGAGCTCAGACCACCTCCTCCAGGTAGTCTCGGGTTCGGTACTCTAGTGCGCACCCGGGTCCGATGACAGCGTTCACATTAGCGATTTTTCATGCGAACCGTGCCCCGGTCCGCACTAAACTGCCAGTGTGAAAGCGCCCTTAGTTCTCTTTTTCTCTGTTCTTATTGAATCTCTTTCATTCAGTGATTCTGCTTGTTGACAGCAGGTGTTCATCATTAATGCCCAATCATCACTTAATTAATCACTTAAGTATCTCATTAACTTTAACTCTGATTCAGAGTTATTTTAACTCTCTGTAGAGAGGGACTGTACTGTCCTCCAATTGGTGTTCTTAACCAAAATTAGACAGCCAGCCAAACTCCAGTCATGAAAAACATGAGAGTCAGAATATAGCTTCTTAGCTCCGTTTAATAAAGACTCTTGTTGAGCATGAAGACATGAACAAAGGAGTGAAACTGAAAACAAGCAGAAAAAATACACTAAGGTGAAATTGTCACTCGTACAGATACTAATAAGGCTTAATTACAATTAAATGTCTCAGTAAACAATCAGTTCACGAAATGAAATCAAAGATTTATACCCATATATGTTTCAAATCAACATGAAATCAGCACAAATCTATTATTAGAAATAATGTTAAACAGAAAATATATAAACAACTTACAGGCAGTTCTTGCTAAGGAGAAATCGAAACGTAACAGGATTATTGCAGCTGGAACAATCTTCACCATGTGCTTTTTGAAACTAAACTTCCTGATTCAGCCTGCAATACCAAACTTGACCGCTAGAGGTCCTAATTGTTCTAGCAAGGACAATACCCAAAGGGCAGAACAGGGACCAAATGTTCTCTGAGCAGAGTTAATTTAACTCTTAAAATAATGAAACTGTTTGCTCAAGCGTAGCGTTTTCTTTGAGTTCACTGTGTAGCCTGCTCCCTGAATCGTCGCGCTTATTCATTTGTGGATGTTAACTGAATCTGTAAGTCAGCTACACTGTTTACTTCTGAATATTATATTTTATTCTGGTGCGCTTAATGTTATCGCCACTGTGTAATAGTAGCCTATGCTATTCACCAACTAAACATATCCTATTCAAAGCGTTCACAGTCTCTTTCACAGCCATTATTTGTAGTAGCAGCCTATTCACAAACTGTTTGCTCAAGCGAGCGTTTTCTCCGAGTTCACTGTGTAGCCTGCTCCCTGAATTGTGTAGTTCAATTTTCCATATTTATTGTATGTCATTATGTCAGTATCAGTGGTTTCTACCATGCACAAATAAAAATGTCACTGAACTTTTGCTGTGTAATTGTAACAATGAGCACTCAAACACACTAAACCAACAATTACTAAAAACACACACAAAAACTGATTTTGCACGGGCACTGCACTAGTTGTAACAATGAATTGAAAGTATACTTTAAAAATACATTTAATAATAGTATTTTGTACAAAAACTAGCTGACTATTATTTGTTTATTAATGTGAATTTGTTATTAAAGACAAAGTGTGCAATTTGTAATATTTGAAATAAGCCAAAGGTATTACTGAGGATAAACGTTTTACTCAAATATAATACGCTTATGGCTGATAGCCTCGTGGGCAAGTGCGCCGACATGTAGTGCCGTTGTGCTTCGGGCGACCCGAGTTCGAGTCCCGGCTCGTGGACCTTTTCCGATCCTGTCCCCCCTCTCTCACTCCTACCTCATTTCCTGTCTAGCTAATGTCCAATCCTAATAAAAAAGATGTATATAAATACACTATATATATTGCTTGCATGTTTCAAAGACACTCGTAATGAATTTGCAATGTACTTGTAACACAAATAAAGTACACTTTAATATCACTAATCAAGCATGTAATTAGTCCCTACACAGGCATATACTTAAAGTATACTAAGTATACTTGAAGTTGTTCCAATTTAGCACACTAAATACACTTAAAGTTATGCTTTACTACAATTTAATTACAACTAAAATATACTTAGTACAAAATAAGCTGCTTCAAAATAGCACACTTCAAGTTAACTAATCATTAACACACTTGAAGTATACTAAATTGGTCTGGCTGCAAGTATACTTAGCATTTTTTTTTTTTCAGAACCCAAACCCAACCTTAACCTTACCCTTAAACTGGACGGAAATTTTAAAGTGCTAACTATGGTGTACACATGCCCATAACCCAGTCCTAATGGTGCGTTCACACCGGACGCGAATAGCGCGTCAAGCCCAATTTATACTTCTGCGTCGAACTAAAGGCCAATTTATACTTCTGCGTCGAGTGTACGCCATAGTGTACGTCGTAGGCTACGCACGTAGGCGACGCCGTCGTGAGCATTTATACTTCTGCGAATGTCTGTGTTGCTCTGCAGTTACACCGCCGAAACGCTAGTTGGCGCGGGTGGGTTTTAATGTTCCACTGTGTTTACATTCCTCGCGGCTGTTTTGAGTTTAGGTTTCTACGAGCAATGGCGACTGAAGGAGTCATACAGATGGCTGTATTTCCGCACTTCTTCAAGCAATCTCTCGGTCACTTGGTCTATTTCCATGGCTCTTCACTGATCTTCGGAATTTAAAAATGGCGGGCGGGCGATGCAGAGTGCAGAAGATCATTCCGGAAATGCGTAGGAGGAAACGCGATGCTATCCAGCCGACCAATCACAGATCTTGCGGTCCGCGTCGCCGCGACGCGTAGTTACATTTTTGAGGAGGTGCGCGTCAGGGTACGGCGAAGGGTACGACGTATGGTACACGTCAATGCGTATGCTACGCCGTACCTTCTACGCGCACCCGACGCAGAAGTATAAATTGGCCTTAACGCCGTAGCTACGTCGTAGGCTGTGTGTAGCGCGCGTACCCTTCGGCGAACCCTGACGTGCACCTCTCCAAAAATGTAACAACGCGTCAACTCTACGCGGATGCAAGCGCTGTGATTGGTCTGCTAGGACCCCTCCCTCGGGTTTCACATGCTCCCTCTGCAAGTGTAATTGTGCGTCAACGCGTACAACGACGCAGAAGTATAAATGAAAACCAACGCGTTGTCTACAGCGTAGAGGCTCCAGCGTAGGTCCGACGCAGAAGTATTGGGCTTCAGGCGCGAGTGATTTCAATGTTAAGTCAATGCAAAGACGCGTTACGCGCGCAAAAACTTCCTGCGGCGCGAATGAGGCGTAGAGCGCGGTGCGGTAGACGCGAATACGCCTCATTCGCGCGTCAAGTTCGCGCGAATAGAGCGTCTGGCGCGTTACGCGCAAATTATTTTATTAGTGCTTTTTGTGCATTCACGCGTTTGACGCGAAATCGCGTCTGCCGCCCGAGTTGAAAAATCTGAACTTCTGCGTCAATTCGCGCCGCATTAACCAATCAGGAGCCTGCTTGCTGCTGTCACGTGGTGAAGTGACAGTTTATATTGTTATTTTATGTTTGGCCTCAATAAATTATTTTGTAATATGACTAAAATGCACAACAATAAAGCAAATCTTTCACATAAAAACTCGATTTCAATATATGAGAGATACTCATTTTGTATTGAATGCTATTTATTCCATATCTATTCTAGATTATATGAAAGAGTATTAATCTAATGTAAAGACAAAAAACACAATTTAGTGTATACAAACTAAAAAAAAAATCACAGGACAGGTTTCACTTTTGGAGGCTGGCTCCATTTATTATCAAAACAAAAATAAATGACAGATTAGGTGGGTGCGGGTGAGGGTGAACCTCTCGCCGGGCTGTACAGCGCGGGCTCGTCAGGCAGCGACCACTCGAGGCCGAGGCCTTATACGGCCTACGCTGTCCTCGTCAGCGTCCTCACCGTTAGGCCCACCAAACCTAGCTCCTGGAGCAAATTGTGAAACTCCTGAAACCCTCCGGAGGGTCTGGTGGACCCGAGTACAGCGACGATGTCCCCTACGCAGCTGTTTCTGCTCTCCAGAGCATATACGAGCGGTGACTCTCTCGATTAATGCTAATGCTAATGCTCGATAAACATCTAAAAAAGATGGCTGCCAACGGGTTTCGAAACTTTCGCCTCTGACGCGCGTAAATTTCGCTTCAAACTTTTGTTTTTACACGCATCAATTTCGCTCTTGACGCGCGAATTAACACAAAGTGGTCAAGCGTATAACTAGACGCGGCAGGCGCGAATTTGACGCGCTATTCGCGTCCGGTTTGAACGCACAGTAAGCCCAATCCTAACACCTGATTGGTGGTAGAAATAGCTATTATTTCAGTACCTACAGGGACCAGGATCCTTAATAACAGCAGGAATGAAGCCAGTCTTCATTCCAGCACAAACTATCTATTTACAAAAAGCAGATAGCATTATGCATGTGCTAGCATTCTTTCTTTTTTTGCTTCCTTTTTCCTCTATTCTCATTTAGCATTATGCCTATCTCTTTATTTTAGGTTTAGATCGCAGTCTGGGTGGATTCTTTTTGTAGATATGTTACTTGGGTCATTAGTGATCTATTACAATTTATTTATTTTTATTTTTATTTTTATTGGAAGCATATAATGATGCTTAAAATGGAAACAGGTTGTCTTTAAATTTGAGCATTTATGCAATCACTTAAGTTAATTTGCGGGTGGGATATGTCCCCACACCACTTATTGCCAGAGCCGATATTGTCCCCACTACTTTTCTCACTGCACGGATGTAGGCCTACATGTACCTAATTCAAAAGAAACGTCTCCATTTGCTTAGCAATTCGTTCGTTCGTAAGAGCTGGCGCTCGAATGTTGTTTTTGAAATCATGGTGAGTGCTTGTTGCCGATGTTATCAGTTGCGGAAGTGAACTGTGCTTCCTTGGCGCTCGTGCACAGAGTCTCTCTTCACATATATGTAGTGCTTATCGCTGTTGCGGAGACTTTCTATTCGTTCCGGTGAAATCACTAAACAAAACGCACACAAACGTGTCCCTGCTCTTGATATACACTGATAAACAACTTTGGTTGTAATGAGAGGGGATAAATATAGGCCCTATATATTAGAGGCCACATTAGAACCCAGAACCTCTGGCATACTTATCAACAATTCTACCACCAATCCTTTAGGACACACAAAAATATTTAAGACTAACAATATTGTATTATTGTTATAATAACCGGTGCCGGTGACCGCTCCTGAACCCTCTGCCTGCCCTGTTATGGCCAAGGAGGCCACATTTGAGCTCTCTGTATATCGTGGCATGACCACGGAGGTCATCCTTGAACCCTAGATCTGTCCTGACATGACCACAGAGGTTGTTTCTGAATCCTATGTCTGCCATGACACGACCACGGAGGTTGTTCCTGAACTCTATGTCTGCATTGACACAGGACAGAGGCCGTCAATTAACTCTCTGTCTGCTCTGACATGGTCATAGAGGCCTTTTGTGAACCCTCCATGCTTCCTGTTACAGCCACAGAGACCGTTTTAACCTCTTTCTGTCTGTTTTAGCTCAGTCGTGGTAGTCTCCAGGTCCACCTGCTCTGTCGTGGTTTTCTTCTGCACCACCATGGGTGGTACCCAGTTCAGCCTAATCCGCCGTGGTGGTCTACAATTCTGCCTGATCTGTCGTGGTTTTCTTCTGCGCCACCATGGGTGGTACCCAGATCAGCCTAATCCGCCGTGGTGGTCTACAATTCTGCCTGATCTGCCATGGTGGTCTTTAGCTCCGCCTGCTCTGCCTTGGTGTTTCCAAGCTCCATCTGCACCGCCCATGGTGGTCACCAGTTCCTCCTGCTCCGCCATGGTGGTCTTCATCTCCATCTGCTCTGCCATGGCTTCCCGATCCACATCAGTGTCCAGTCCTGCTTCCTCTCCATAGGCCTAGCCCTCCTTCCCTCCCCCTGATCCGTCTCAACTCCACCAACCTCCTGGACTTTTGTTTGTTTTTGGAGCATCTGGAATCCGCCCCTTTATGTGGGGGGCTCTGTCATGATCTCTGTGTTTGTCTTTGGGCTTTTGTTTCACTTCCTGTCTCATGCCATAGTTGTAGTTTTGTAGTTTTTCACCTTGATTGTTTCCACAGGTGTTTGTGTTCCCCTTGTTTCCTTGTTAGCCTCATGTGTATATATAGCCCTTGTGTTTCTCTTGTTCTTTGTCAGTCATTGTTTTGGTATGGTTGGTTGTGTTGTATCTTCCTCATGGTTCTTAGTTCTCTGGATTCTTTGTGTTCTGTGTCTACCAGTCTGTTACAACCCTGGCTCTAGGGAAGCAACATTAAGGACACAAAGACCAACGTCTGCCAAATCAAAAGTAAAGTTGTTTAAATTATAAAAGGAAAATGAGACTGTAGAGATGACAACACTGCTATTGGCTGCGAGACCAGAGAGAGAGAGAGAATGAGCATGTGTCCTGGATTTAAAATGGCTCCCTTCAGGTGACACCAATTAACCGGTTAATTGCAGGTGAGCTACCAGACAAAACACAGGTTAGAAAACTTCCCACATAACACTCCCACCCTTAAAATGTTGCTATAGGACAACCGAATGCAACACCAACATGTAAAGGAAAATGTAAACTAGTGCAGACACTTGCTTCACTTCACTGGTTCACTGGTTCACTTTTGAGAAGGCATCTGCCAAAACATTATCCTTTCCAGAAATGTGACAAACTTTAAGATCATGACCCTGCAAAAAACAAACTCCATCACATTAAACGCTGGTTGGAATTTCTCATGCTGTCGAGAAAAACTATAGGATTATGATCAGTGTACACAATAAGTGGAACACTGTATGAAACGTACACATCGTAATGATTCAGAGCATGAATAAAGACCAAGTCTTCCTTCTCAATTGTAGAATAGTGCTTCTGATGGATATCAAATTTCTTTGAAAAATACCTGCCTTCAACCTGACAAACATGACATGATCTACAATACTGTGCCACGTCTGACCTCACACCAGGCCAGAATAAATGCCTTAACACACGATCCAAAGTATTCCTGATACCGAAGTGCCCAGACAGACAACGATCATGGGCAAAGATACTGTACAATATGTCAGACCTAGAAACACACTACTCCAGTTATCCTCATTTGACATTTTTTGGATCGGTTCACTTTCGTATCAAAACTCCATCACTGACAAACTAGCCAGAAGCTACATTTGGTAATCTTCATCTGACACTACATCTTCAAACATAGGTTACAGAGTGGGGCCTTGTTTTTGCTCAAGTCTTAACTGCTCACAAGATGGAAACATCTTTCCCAACCCTGACAAGTTCATGTCACCTTGGGCCATGAAATTATCATAACGTGGAATCACAGATTGATTGTTCGAATGTTTATCTTCAACATGCCTCTTTGCCGACATGGCACGAGTAGTTGCACTGACAGAAAACGTTTCTGGGAATGCCTGGGGACAATAAAGATAAAGTAAAGTAGAATAAAGGACACACCATCTATAGGAATCTGGGAACAAAGTGCCACAACAACATCCCCAGAGACTAAATCTGATTGGAGATTAATGCTATGTAAAAGGGATTGACAAATATCCTCCACCAAAACCTTTGACAATTACCTCTGAACCTTGAGCTGAAATTTCAATGAAGGACAAAACATCATGTAAAATAACAGACTGAAAAGCTCCTGTATTTCTCCAGATCTTGATAACTTGCCTTTGTTGAGGGTCAGAAGACAGACACACAAAACCATCAAAAATGATGATGAGCCAACTAAATCACCTTTCTTGCATGGAACACTAGCAACCAAGGATGCTAGAGGAAGACTTGGCACAGGGCTTACAAACGCTACAGTTTTTGCAGATTTCTGTTTCTTACTTAGAGCAGGATAGTCTGCGATTAGATGACCTGATCTCTTATCATAAAAACAAACCCTTTCTGAAATTGATCCATCATCAGTCATCATCTTGCCCCTGAAACTCACCAACATGTACCTTATGGGTTAAAACAAACTCATCTGCCATGATTGCAGCTTGTTCTAAAGTCACTGCCTTCTGCTGACAAATAAACAGACACAACTTCAGGCAGACAGTTTTTAAATTCCTCAAGCAAAATGAGTTGTCTAAGATGTTCCTTACTTTCCATCTTCTGAGATGTACACAACCGATCAAATAGATTCTCCTTCTGTTTTGCAAACTCAACATAAGTGTGGTAAGCAAGTCTGGTACAACTTTGAAAGTGCTGACAGTAAGCTTCAGGAACCAGCTCATATGCCTTCAATATAGATGCTTTAACCTGATCATAATTAGCACTCTTCACAAGGCTTAGAGCAGAATAAGCTTCCAGAGCTTTACCCACCAAAACACTTTGTAAAAACAAAGTCCACACAGTTCTAGGCCACTGCAATAATAACCCTTTGTATTATAATTTGACGAAGTTTTTTATTCATATCAGATACACACTGAATAGGTAACTACACTGAACAAAATTATAAAAGCAACACTTTTGTTTTTGCCCCCATTTTTCATGAGCTGAAGACTTTTTCTATGTACACAAAAGGCCTATTTCTCTCAAATATTGTTCACAAATCTATCTAAATCTGTGTTAGTGACCCAATCAAGGAGGATCAAAAAGGTTGATTTTATAAATAGTATAATATGTATTATAATGTTAATAGTATAATTACTGCAGTATAAAATGTTATTAGAGGTTGCACTGACTAGTCGACTAACCGACTTTAATGCTCTGCCATGGCGCTTTAAGCTTGACATCGACTAGTTCAAAGAAATCTTTGGAGTCCATTTTTACACTCCGTTTCCAACATTTAAAATGACAAATAAATGCATAATCCAAGAGCGCTCCACAAGATATTGATTGGGTGAATGCACGATTTAAACAGCTTATTGTACATGTAAGTTAATCGCCGTTCTATGTGCTGCTACATTATAAAACGCACACACAGACAGTAGCCAGTAGCTTGCATATCTCGTACAGATCGCGCACACACGGAAACATTCAGTAGCGCAGAAATGTATTGTTCTGTGATTTATCAATAAAATAGCTTAGAAACTGAAATATATGTGACACTGGATCACAAAACCAGTCACAGGCATCACGGGTATATTTGTGGCAATAGCCAAAAATACATTGTATGGGTAAAAATTTTCTTTTCTTTTTTTTTTATCAAAATCATTAGGATATTAAGCAAAGATCATGTTCCATGAAAATATTTTGTACATTTCCGTAAAGATAAAAAAACATTTATTTTTGTGAGTGAATACAGCACAATCGCGAACATAAATTAACAACTTTAAAGGCGATTTTCTCAATGTTTACATTTTTTTCGAGCCCTCAGATTCCAGATATTCAAATATTTGTATCTCGGTCAAATAGTGTCCTATCCTAACAAACCATACATCAATGGAAAGTTTATTTATTCAGCTTTCAGATGATGTATAAACCAAAATGTAACCATTAGACTGGTTTTGTGGTCCAGGGTCACAAATTTCTTAGTAACTAAAACCCACAGCTTCATCGTTAGTAGAGAGACGCTGCCAGGTATAATTAATTCACACACGTAATCACTCTCTCTCACAAATGCATTAAATGTAATCTTAACTGTGCTACTTTATCTGTATAGAACAACCAGAAATCTGTGAGAAATATAATAACCCAAAGACAAATTAACTGATAAAAATTAGGTGTTATGTAGGAGCAATAGCCTTGTGGGCAGCGCTGTTTCATAGCTGTGCACAAGTCAACTCGAGTTCGAGATTAAGGTTCAGGCTTATTTGTTCATTAATGACTTCATCAGTGAGTAGTCAATGTCGACTCGATTTTGATCACAAAAATCTGAAGTCGTTCAACTCTTACTTGCTATCATGTTTTTTTTAACCAGCTTCTGATTAGCCATTTAGCTTAAAACGGTAGCTAAAAATTGCACCCAAAAATGAACATTTTCAGCATTTACTCATGTCGTTCCAAACCCATTAGACTTTTATTTATTTTCAAAACACAAATGAAGATATTTGTATAATTTTTTTTTTTATCAGAGTGCAGTGGATGTCCTCTTTTTCTTTGTGGAGATATTTGAGGGAGGTCATGGAGACTGTCACGTTTTGGGTTTGTTAATATGTTTCTGTGTCATGTCTTGTTTCCATGTCTGTCATGTGATTCCCTGTTTGTCATGTGATCCTGCCATGTCTTGTCATTGGTTAATTGTTTGATCATTGTTCACAGGTGTCCCTTGTTTTGTCATTAGTCTGTGTATTTAAGCCCTCTTGTTTGCCATGTGTGTTTGTCAAGTATTGTTTCCTGTAGTCTGCTGTTGTGCAAAGTTCATGTTCAAGCTTTGGTTTTTGTTTTCATGCCACGCCATGTTTTTGTTTCATGTTTTGTTTTAGTTATAATAAAACTGCACATGGGTTCTCATTAGTGATGGCAAAATGAGGCTTCCTGAACCACTGATACCTCGCAGGCCATTGCTTCAGCCAAAGGTTCATTACTCGAAGCTTCATTCAGCATTGCTCACTAGTGACACCTAGCTACTGTGCAAAGAAATAGCAGACAAATTCATTCATTCTGAACCAGTGTGTCCCCCCCCCCCCCCCCCCCAAATTTTATACGATATATATATATTTTTTAGAAAAATATTTGTATGAATAAAAATATGTATTTATTTATTTTGTACTCGCTGTAGATGTATTGTATGTAACCTTTCATTTGCAATAATAAAAAGACATGAGCAGACATTTGTCCATTACTGTGTATAATATAAAATATGTATCTTTCTCTGTCTGAATTTACTTGTGCAGAGTCACACACACAGTTAATTAAATATGCATTAATTGTTTGGATAGTGACAGTATGAACAACAACAGTGACACTGTGTTGAGTGCAGTGCTTATGTTGGAGGGAGTGTAATAAAGTAAACTGCAACAGAATAGTCTGGAAGGAAGGATTACAATCGATTTTTATTGAGAAACAGAATAATTTCAAGTGTGTTGGGGTAACACACTTATTTAAAAAATGCCAGTGCCAGCTGGTATAAATGAGGATACTGATGCTTCTGTTGAGCCCAGACAGGGCAGGATTCCCTCTTTCTTGCTGGCTCCATTACCAGGAAAAAGGAAGAGTCACAAAAAGCAAACAAATCCAAAAGGACAATCCAAATAAAAAAATCCAGAGCAATCCAAATAATCGTATCTAATTAATATCACAAGACTATAATATAGCTAAGCCTACTATAATTAATAATAACAATATACTATAACTATTCTAACCTGATAATGTAATAATATACAGCCCTAACACATATGACACAATAACGACAACGACAATGACAATGATAGTTATTTAACTCTCTATGACTCTTTAACACTACTACATCTGCTTTTACTACTGCTGACAACACCCACAAGGTGGCGCGAGTTTCGAACCGCCTTTTATCCAGAAGCGACACTCAGACCGAACCGATGACGTATCCACACAAACCGAGGCCTCGTTTGTCATCAGTCACGTGATTTTCACGTTAACAACACAAGCCTCGAATCGCGGCTTCATCTGGCACGCCCATTTTTTCTCGACACAAGCTCCGACGCCTCGGTTCAAATGTCACATCACTAGTTCTCATCTATCAACTTGCCTCCAGTGGATCCTTATTACAGAGACTTATGGGGACAGAGTTTCACCTGCCCTTTTATTGGTACAGTATTGAAATCTTCTTCAAATAGCTGGATTTTTTCCACCAGATTAAATCCACACAAAATTAAAAAATGTATTTAGTTTCAGAAGCAAAATGTTTTTTCCCCCCATGCATTGGTTTTAATAATTCAAAGCCAAGGTCTTCAACCCTCTTCCTGGGGACCCCACTGTCCTGTAGAATTCAGCTCCAACCCTAATCAAACACACCTGAACCAGGCAATTAAGCTCTTCAGTATCACTTGAAAATCACATGAATGTGTGCTGAAGCAGGTTGGAAATAAACTTATGTTTACATGACAACAATGTACTAAAAGTAGAAAGGTTTTTGCTTTGTGTTTTTCACGTACAGAAGACGTTGTCAAAATGATCCCTGTTCACACGGATCTGCGAAAACGACTAAAAACGCTGTATTTTGCATGCCAGGCCAGTAGTTGGCGATGTCACTTTGTAAAGAAACACTATGAGTATACTGACTGAACACATAATATGCATGCGCATGACATCACCGTTTTCTACCCATTCGCATTTTGTAGTAAACACAGGAGACGACAATGCTATTATTTTCAAAAACTTGCACTCTGAAACGCATTTTTGCACCTGTTGGATTTTCTGGCCCCCAAAACTCTGTTGTTAAGTAAATGAACAGCCAACATGCATTAAAAGTTTCCCGTTTTTAGTTTAAAATGATGTTTAAATGGCCCCTTAGCTGGACAGTGTATTAGCAGGAGCAGGGTTTAAGACTTTAAAATGTTTCTCTAATTGTTGATCAGGTCGGAAAGCTACTTTGTTTCTGTGACTGACATGCTTCTAGATGAAGCTTACACTGTGAACAGATGAACAGTAGAGCATTGGCGCTTGCAACGCCAAGGTCATGGGTTTGATTCCCAGGGAAAGCAAGTACTGATAAGAATGTAAATGTGTACTTTGAAATGCAATGCAAGTCGCTTTGGATAAAAGCGTCTGCCAAATGCATAAATGTTAATCAAAGCAGTGAGAACTACAGACTTGCTGGTGAACGTAGACAAAATCCCAAAGGGGGCATTTGTGGTCCAACTTAAAGGACTGTTGAATGACTCCTCGTCTACTAGTCGATTCCAGAGAAAGTCACCCACCCAATATAAAGGATCTGGAATAACTATCATGGAAAGAAATATCTATGAAAAAATTGTGTACACAAATAGCTGTAATTTACAACAATCATTAAACAAAAATACACTTAAATTTACATCACAGTTTGGCACAAAAAAATATAGCAAAAACCACATCACTGTATGAGACAAATAACATACATTAACCATATATGTTCCTCAACAGGCCCAATCGCAGAACATTCCACAGCCTGAAGTCCCATTCAGTCTCAACTTCACAGTGACCTCTAACTTAAATCCAGCTCTCTCTCTCTCTCTCTCTCTCTCTCTCTCTCTCTCTCTCTCTCTCTCTCTCTCTCTCTCAGGTAACATTTTATATTCTGGGTACAATTAATGGTATATGTTTTTATCATCTCATACATCTATTTTGTAACTATTTTAAGTGTAACCATATTGTCATTAAACCCTTTCAATTACAAATGTGCTAACTAGTTTTGATTTGGTATTGGTGCCACCAATGCAATACAATATTGTGAAGCAACACTCTCACATATTAAGCTTTTGTAACTGTGCTTATTTCCGTCGTTGGTAAAAGTAGCAGTGGGTGGTAATAGACAAGAAATGTACAGTTTACTATCTTGCTAATATCGTTTCTTTAGTCATTCGGCAGTCCTGCAGCCTGAACCCCTGTAGGAAATCCACCCTTACAACATCTTTACTTGTCTTGAATTCAGGTTTAAAAGAGTCTTTGTAAATATTTAAGAATTAAGGTTAAGGTTTACTGTTGAAATCTCACTCTCATTTTCTGTTGTAAGTGAACAGGTGTGTTTGAGACTTGATTTGTGGGTAAGCTGTGGTTTCGACAGTAATGTAGACTCCACTCTTGATCTTGTTTTAGAAGTTTATTAAAGACAAAGTTCATATCAGGGGCAGCAGTATTGTATAAGCCTCTCCTTGGCTCAGGGGCTTATACAATATTTGTCACGTTTAGTGTTTGTTTTTCAGTCTGTTCCTAGTCTGTCGTCATCTATATTCTTGGATGTTCTGTTCCTGTTATTTGGTTTTGTAAAGATTTGAGTTAGTTTGAAAATAAAGACTGCTGCACATAGATCTTGCTTCACCTCATCTATGCTGCAACCAAATATGTGACTATTGAAACAAGCTCTTTTACAACAGTTTTAGCAGGTCAAAATCTACCTTAGAAAATCTGTCATCCTGTGTGTTCACACATAACATTAAATGTCTTCTTGAAAAATAATAATAATAATAATAATTATAATAATTAAAGCTGCAAGCAGCATTTATCGGAGTTCAAGCAGTTAAGGCCTTTAAAGCCTTTAAGCACAAAAGCATCAAAAGTTATTACGTTTTATTTAGCAAGCATGTAACCACTGACATCATAGATGGAAAAGACCATGCTCTAGCATGATTTACCAGGATATACCACATTCTAGCATGATTTACCATGATTTACCCTGTTCTAGCATAGTTTACCATGATTTACCATGTTCTAGCATGATTTAAGTCAAGTCAAGTTTATTTGTATAGCGCTTTTCACAATACAGATTGTATCAAAGCAGCTTCATAGTATTAAATTAAAATAATACAACAAAGTTTGTTTCAAGAGGAATTTATTGATTGATAAAATTAAATTAAATATCCCCAAAATATCCCCAACTGAGCAAGCCAAAGGCAACAGTGGCAAGGAACCGAAAAACTCCATCAAGTGACCTAATGGTGTCCTAAAACTCCATCAGGTGACCTAATGGAGAAAAAAAACCTTGGGAGAACCCAGGCTCAGTCGGGGGCCAGTTCTCCTCTGGCATTTATGAGCTAGAGGCCGGATTGTAGTTTGAACTGTAGGATTATATGAATGCCTGGCTGAAGAGATGCGACTTTAATCTAGTTTTAAACTGGGAGAGTGAGTCTGAGCAACGAACAGTATCAGGAAGACTATTCCAGAGTTTTGGAGCCAAATGTGAAAATGCTCTCCCTCCTTTAGTGGTTCTGGATATCCTAGGTATGACCAAAAGCCTTGAATTTAGTGATCTTAAAGAGCGCGATGGATTATAGGGTGATAGAAGATCCGTTAAATAGACTGGAGCTAAGCCGTTTAGGGCTTTATAAGTCAGTAGCAATATCTTATAATTAATACGGAGCTTTATAGGTAATTAATACGGAGCTTTATAGGTAACCAATGTAGTGATGATAAAATCGGTGTTATATGATCATATTTTCTTGATCTCGTAAGAACTCTAGCGGCGGCATTTTGGACTAACTGTAGCTTGTTTATTGAGGATGCAGGACAACCAGCTAATAAAGCATTACAGTAATCCAGTCTCGAGGTCATGAATGCATGAACTAACTTTTCTTCATCAGAAACTGATAGCATATTACGTAGCTTAGCAATGTTTCTAAGGTGGAAAAAGGCTGTTTTTGTAACATATGAAATATGATTTTCAAAAGACAGGATGCAATCGAGTATAACACCCAGGTCTTTTACTGTAGAGGATAAAGTAACAGGACATCCTATGATGTTAAAGTTGTATTGTGCGAGGTTTTGTGGGCGGTTTTTTGAACCGATAAGTATTACCTCTGTCTTGTCTGGATTTAATAAAAGAAAATTAAGCGTCATCCAATCTTTTATATCTTTAACACACTGTGTCAATTTGGAAAATTTAGCGTTTTCATCCGGCCGTGATGAAATATATATTTGAGTGTCATCAGCATAACAATGGAAACTCATTCCATGTTTCCTTATAATATTTCCAAGTGGCATCATATATATTGAAAATAACAGAGGGCCTAATACAGATCCCTGCGGCACTCCATAGTTTACTGGAGTTATGATCGATTTTTCTCCATTTAAATAGACAAAATGGTAGCGGTCAGATAGGTATGATTTGAACCAGCTTAATGCTTGTCCTTGAACACCAGTATAATTTTGTAGTCGATCTAAGAGTAATGTATGATCTATAGTATCGAACGCAGCACTAAGATCGAGTAAAACTAGTATTGAGATACAGCCTTGGTCAGAAGCTAAAAGTAAATCATTTGTGATTTTAACGAGCGCAGTTTCAGTGCTATGATACGGTCTGAATCCAGACTGAAACTTTTCATAGATATCATTTTGTTGCAAGAAAGAGCCCAGTTGAGCGGACACCACTTTTTCTAATATTTTAGACATAAATGGAAGATTTGAAATGGGTCTATAATTTACTAGATTATTATGATCTAATTGTGGTTTCTTAATGAGAGGTTTTATAACTGCCAGTTTAAATGTTCTTGGAACATGACCTAAAGATAAAGACGAGTTAATAATATTGAGGAGAGGCTCTTCCACTACAGGTAACACTTCTTTCAGTAGTTTAGTTGGTATAGGATCTAATAAACATGTTGTTGTTTTAGATGAAGTGATACGTTTATTTAACTCTTTTTGTTCTATAGTTGTAAAGCACTGTAATTGTTCTTGCGGGGTGATAATTGAAGCTGAATTATAAGGCGCGATTGAAGATTGAACGTTTACAATTGTGGTTCTGATGCTTTCTATTTTCTCAGTGAAGAAGTTCATGAAATCATTACTACTGAACTGTAACGGGATATTTTGTTCGGGTGACGTCTGTTTATTTGTTAGTCTAGCCACGGTGTTAAATAAAAACCTTGGGTTGTTTTGGTTGTTTTCTATTAGTTTGCGGAGGTGCTCAGCCCTGGCTGCTTTTAGGGCCTTTTTATAACGTGACATACTGTCTTTCCACGCGATTCTAACGACCTCTAAATTTGTTTGTTTCCATTTACGCTCTAAAATACGGGTTTCTCTCTTTAAAACATGCGTAGTATTGTTATACCATGGTGCTTTATTTTTCTCTCTGACCTTTTTTAATTTAATTGGTGCAACCACATCCAATGTTCTAGAGAGAATAGCTCATAGAGCTAGTTAGTTCTTCTAGTTCATCTGTTTGTTTGGGTTCAGGCAGCAGCTGAGACAGATTAGATAAGCAATTTGAGAAATTATCTATGGTGGATGGGAGGATTGTTCTGCCTGGTTGATAACGCGACGCCGCATGACATATTACAGCAGTACGTAATATGCAAGTTACCATGTAGTGATCAGTGACTTCATCACTTTGTGGAATGATATCTATATCGGTTGGATCGGTTCCATGTGATATAATTAAATCGAGTGTATGATTAAGACGATGTGTTGGTCCAGTGACGTTTTGCTTGACCCCAAATGAATTTAATAAATCTGTAAACGCAGCTCCTAACGCATCATTTGGATTATCTACGTGTATGTTAAAATCTCCAACAATTAATGCTTTATCGACATTGACTAATAGGTCTGAGAGAAAATCTGCAAACTCTTTTAGGAAATCAGCGTAAGGCCCTGGCGGTCTATATACGGTAGCCAAGGCTAGAGATAATAGGGATGTTTTTCTAACATCTAAGAGCGTAACATTTAGTACAAGTACTTCAAATGAAATAAACGTATAACCCGTTTTCTGAGTAACATTTAGAATATCTCTATAAATGGTTGCAACACCTCCGCCACGACCAATCAGACGGGGCTCATGCTTATAACAGTATCCAGGAGGAGTAGACTCATTAATACCGAAATAATAATTTGGTTTAAGCCAGGTTTCAGTAAGGCAAAGTACATCGAAGCTATTATCTGTGACTATTTCATTTACAATAACTGCCTTAGGTGTGAGTGATCTAATGTTTAGAAGACCTAGCTTTAGAAATAGTTTTTGTTTACTAATAGCAACATTTTCTGTTTTAATAACAATTAGATTTTTCCTAGATCCTGCAGTAGATTTATTATTTGATCTCACTAAACGAGGAATAGACACGGTTTCTATGCAATGTTCTACACTAGTATTTATATCAGTTAAATTGGTGCAGCAGAGACTATGATTTGGACTTTTGGTTACTAGTCAAAGGGTATTTAACATTTTGGAGATGTTATCTGACAGAAGATCCGCTCCGAATCTGCTTGGGTGTAAGCCATCAGCACGGAAAAGCCTAGGACGCTCCCAAAACAGATTCCAATTATTTACAAAGAGCAGTTTCTGCTCATTGCACCATGACATTAACCATTCATTTAGCGCAAATAATCTGCTGAACTTTTCATGCCCTAATCGGTACGTGGGAAGCGGTCCTGACACAATGATCGTTGTTTCAGGCGATGTGCTGCGTACCGTATCGATTAGATTCCTGAAGTCTTTCTTCAGAATCTCCGTCTGGCGCAGCCTGATGTCGTTCACTCCCGCGTGCAGGACCACAGTTCCGACGCGCTCGTCACCGTTCAGGATCTCGGGAACGCGAGCAGCGATTTCAGAAACACGAGCACCAGGAAAGCAGTGACTGTGCACCTTACTTTTACCTAACGTAGCGTGTACATGCCGAACGATGGAATCGCCGATGATCACAGCATTGTGTTCTGTTTCGCGTAGAGGGGAGAAGCGGTTTTGTGTGGATAACTCGAAAACCGGGAGGGTCGGAGAAAGTCTTGGTCTAAACCTGACTCGCGTCTTCCGCTGCGGAACCACCCAGGCTTCGTGGTGGCGTGTTGGAGCCGGAGTGAACGAGACCATGGCTGATTGTGACCGATGCTGAGGAACGCACGGAGTAGACGCGGTCGGAGTCAGCGGGTTAGTAACGTTAAACACTGATTTGTGTGCATCGGCGCGTGATGTTTCAAGAGCCAAACACCGGTCTCTCAGCTCTGTTTCTCAACAGATTCCAGCTCAGACTGCAGTGCGTGCAGCTCAAATGTGTCCTCACCTGCACCAAAAGGTAGACTACTTACATCTGATATATTCGCCATTTTAACAGATGGACAGTGAGTTAGCAACGAAGCTACCAGTGATGCTATCAATATTAATACTAATTTATGACTGAAGTCTTGGATATAATCCGTTTATTTTTTATTTAATTTATTTTTTATTTAATTTTTTTTAGTGGTCGGGGTGTAGAGTAGGCGAAAAAAATTTTTTGTTTGTAAGTGAGTGTGGAGAAGACGCGTTCAGCCGTGATCCACGGACGTACCTTTAAGAGTATCCAGCGTTGGATCACTAATAGGCTTGAGACGCTCTGCTCAACAGTCCGCGTTGTAACTATGAGGTTTTTTAGTGGTAGGGGTGTAGATATAAATATAAAATGTTTGTTTGTAAGTGAGTGTGGAGAAGACGCGTTCAGCCGTGATCCACGGGCGTAACCTTTAAGAGTATCCAGCGTTGGATCACTAATAGGCTTGAGACGCGTCTGCTCAACAGTCCGCGTTGTAACTATGAGGTTTGAGCAGTAGTCCTTCTCAGTGAGGAAAAGCAGAAAATGTTCGTTGTAAGCGAGTTTAAAGAGAAAATCAAGATTTATAAATCAAATCGATAGAGCTCCAAAAACAACAACGCATTCAGACGCGACGCATGATAATAACAGGACAAGACATTACTCACCGTGTTTGTTGAGTGTTTCTTACTCACCTGAGCTTTTATGAACTCAAAGGCGCGAGCGCGCGAGAGAAAATAAATAAATAAAAATAGCTGAGCGCACAGGTGGCGCGTTAACAGGCTAGCGAATTACTAGCGTGTTGTGCTAGTAGTAACGGAAGCTAGCGATGTCAGGTTAGTCTGAGATGTTGGGTAAGCTGTATTTAGTAGTAGTATAAACAACTAGAAATTGTAGTAAATGATGGTTCAAAACAAGGAAATACGAGGCTAAGACGGAGCTTACAGCACCGAAGCAAACACACTCACAGCAGGCAGCGAGGCAGACAGGAGCAATTTACCATGATATACCACGGTCTAGAATGATTTACCAGGATTCTAGCATGATTTACCTTGATACACCACATTTTAGTATTATTTACTATGATTTACCATGTTTCCAGCGTGATTTACCATGATTTACCACATTACTAGCAATTATGTGAAGTGTCAGTGCAAATTAAGTGATAAACACTGACAAAATATGATTGTGTTATAATAGTTATTGTTATATAAGGGATTTTTTAAGTGTCTAAATATGAATGATGCAAAAGCACATGTGAGAAGATTTCATTAAGTAGAATGGCCAGCAGAGGGCAGTAGAAGACCACTTATTGGCTCACACGCACACGCACACGCACACACACACACACACACACACACACAAATACAAATATGTTTTTAATGTTTTTGGGATATGTTATTGAGAAAATAATATATTTAATTGTCTATAGGCATTTCTTTGTGATCTAATAATATACAATTTCATCATAATCATAATAAAAAAAAAAAATATATATATATATATATACAAATATCATAATAAAATAAAAAACATCCTAATAAAAAAGATTGCTTTTTAAAGCGTTTGTTTCCCAATACTGAAAGCTAATGGAAAGATCATGTGTAATCCTGCTGCTCCCTCTAGTGGACAACAGTGGTATTATAGCCTACATTTTACAGTTGAAGTGTTTGAATGAATGAATGAATGAATGAATTAATGAATGAATGGGAATTTGGTTTTTCACTTATATCTCGGGAACCAGAAGGCGAAAAATTCTGAAACTCAGAGCATAGATAGTGCTTGAGGAGCCCTGTTGAATGAGACCATCAAGGTGTTTTTCGGCGATTGGGGCCAGGAGTTATGACCGTTCAAAGGCATATCTTTTGGGGCTTTTATTTCTGGAATGCCCAGGGGAAATTACACCACATTTGAATCAAAGCTAGCCAAGGAAGGGCTCTTTCCAACGAGCTCTCACACAAGGTTCGGGGTAGTCTGGGTCGGGAGTTACGGCCGTTCAAAGTCGGGGGTCCCGCGGACTGGCGAACCGCGGGGAACGCGCTCCCGAGGCCCGCGACGACACGTTTCGATCAAGAGCCCGGAGAGGTCCTCAAAATTTGAGTGCGCAACGACTTTCCGTTTTCGAGTTATGAGTGAATTTGTACTGGGGGGCGTGGCGTAAATAGCGGCTACCGTTTTACTTTCTGTTTCTAGGACATTTCTCAATGTGACACTTGTCAATAGTAATACTCCAATAGATGAATTTTGACAAAATGTGATTGTAAATGTTCAAATAATGATTTTATAAAGTCTAAACATGAATTATGATGAAATGACAGCAGGGGGCAGTAAAATACCACTTATTGGATTAATATGCCATGTTATTCATTTGCACCTTTTTTAACTGTCATAGCGGCAAATTTTGTCCGATCTGTCTGAAATTTTTCATGCTTGTTCTGAGTGATATTTCACATGTTCTGACTTGTTTTTAATAAAGATTTGAGCATTCATTAAAGAGATATAGGCTTTTGGGGACACTTGGTCAAGGCTATATTGAAGTGACCCTATTATAGCCATCCAAATTAAGAAGTTATACTTTTTCTGATAATTATTGATCTAGAGAGTCCAGAGAATTGCACTGCACTGGTTTTGAACATTATTATATGAACATTATATGATTATAGATGGAAAACACCATTTACAGCCAATACAGGCAATTTACCATAGGAAATATATGGTTTTAAAGTTTTTTAACAGTTATAGCGCCACCTATGGTCCAATCTCCATGAAATTTTGCATGCTTATTAAGAATGTTATGTCACATCTGCTCACCAATTTTTGTGAAGTTCTGAGTTTTCATTTAGGATTTATAGGTTTTTTAGTGTATTTTGCCACGCCCATTTTATAAATGACCCTATTACAGCCATCCAAATGCAAAAGTTAAACTTTTTTTCAATAATTTTTTATCTAGAGAGTCCAGAGAATTGTCCTAGACTGGTTTGGTTCCGATTGGGCGAAAAACCTAGGAGTAGTTTGCAAAAGTAGGTTTTTAACATGTTCGCAAATATTTAATGAATGATTTGTTTGACAGCAGTGGTTCTTGAGGCAAAGTTGTTCAGGATGAGGAGATCTATCAAATGATGTGCATATTGTGTGGATGAGTGTAACACCACGTGATTACAGAGCCATAAAACTCGTTAGCGCCAACTAGTGGCCGATTTCTTTCAAAATTCTTACAGACCTCTAGGGCCACGAGTCGAACATGCCCATCGAGTTTCGTTCCGATCAGCCTCCGTTAACCTTGTCTAATAGGTTCTCAACTTCATTGGCCGATGGCGGCCATGTTTTTCGAGATACGCCAATGTCCTCATAGATATACATGGCACCTTGGACCAAGAGACTGCATACCAATTTTCAAGTCAATCGGACTAACGGTCAGGTGGTCATAGCCCTTTTTAGTTTTTTTTCATGTTATAGCGCCACCTAGTGTTCAATCGTCGTGATTGTTTTACTGTGACATCAGGGTGAACTCATACAAATGTGTACCAAGTTTGGTGAAGATATCTCATTTACTTCTCGAGTTATAGCCATTTTAGTAAAATAGGCTCCTCCCACAACGTTTATTTTGCGACCATGAATCGAAATTTCAACTTTTTTTCGATAATTATTGATATTCAGACTCCAGAGAACATTTCTGCACTGGGTTGGTTCCGATCGGACGAAAAACCTAGGACTAGTTCGCAAAAGTAGGTTTTTGACAAAATTCAAAATGACGGAAAATCTATCATGGTGGAAATGACATCGGATCTATATGTTTTGTTCTTGAGGAGTCCAGCTTTCCAATGGTATAAGACACTTGAGTCTACGACATACAGTCTAGGAGTTATGAGCAGTTTCACGCTTTTGGTCGCTATAGCGCCACCTATTGGCCAATCGGGGTCATAATCTTCAAGTCAATAAGTTTCAAGTCTCCAGCACTTACGGTTTGGACTGTACAATGCGTTTTACGGCGGAAGAAAAATTATAAAAAAAAGATAAATAAATACAATTTAAGATAAATTCTCTTATGGGGAATGTTGATTTTTGTGCTTTTCATAATAAGCTGAAGTGCGCATTTAACCATCACATTAAACAGTGTCACCAATCACAGATAATGGGAGTTTTGGTCCTATAGATCTAAAATTTCAATGCAAACTGAAACCTCTCTGTACATAATCACTTTAAGATCTGTCATTATAAAAGATGCAAATGCAAAATGCAGTAACTAAACATTTTGTCAGATTTGAGTTATTACCAAAACTGGGTTTTACTTGATTTGTCCTGTGACAACTGGGTTTATGTCATCTTATTACATTGCATGACCTTTTCATTTAACACATTTAAAACTATAATTATCAACTGTTTTCTTCATACGTTTAGAAATTCCACTTCAGTTCCTTTTGGGGCATGAAATAAAATGACAGAAACATATTTGATTTCAGGCATATGCCGTGGTGTCAAATACTGTGTAGGAATGTCAATCTTCTTGTCAATCTTTTATTATGGTCTGTGTGATTTGTAAGTATCGTGCAGAACCGTTCTATGACCAGCAGGTTGTGGGGAATGAAGTCAAACTTCTTTCCAGGCCAAGCTCCATTATTTTATCTTATAATTTAAACTGTTCATTTGATTTGATTTCTAAGGATTGACTGACACATCCTGATTTTGCAGGCATGGTCCTGGGGCAGCATGTTTTGTTGATCCTGGAACAACAATTCTGTTATAGTTATAACCCAAACCCTAACCATAATCTAATACTTAAACTGGAGGAAAATAATAGATCAATAACAATGATGTACAAGTCCCTAACCCAGTCCTAACTCTAACATTATACCTCAACTGATTGGTTGTTTGAAATATTGTTCTACAACCAACAAGGACCAGATGCTTCTTAAGACCATCAGGGTGTGGGGGAATGAAGTCTGTCTTCATTCCAGCCCAAACTGTTTTCGTTTGCAAAAGGCTTGACCTTGAACAAAGCAGACCTGATTGACCTGAAGCAGACATGTGTTACTTTCTTTTTTGCTTCCATTCTCATTCATACCTCTTTATTATTTAGGGGTTTTTGTTGGTCAATATAGATTATCCAACTGGATTATCATTTTACATTTTTTAAAAAATATTTTATGTATGGTACTTAAATGGGTGATTTCCTTTTTAATTATGGTTAAAATGGAAATAGGTTGTCTTCATTGTTGTTGATCCTTTTTGCAACCACCTTTCTCTTATCTGCCTGGCTTTACATGATTTCTTTTGCAGATTGACGTTGACGTCACATGTAAAAGGATATAAATATACAGACAGAACCTGAAAATGCATTCTTCTCAAGAAAAATCTACCACAAGGTAAAGAAGATATTCTCTTTTTTTGTTTTTTGTTTTTGTGTAATATTAAATTGACTGAGGACATTGCTGGTTGTGTAGTATACAAGGGCATAGTTTTGGTTTGGGTTGAAGTGTGAACCGTTTTAGGCAGGGCATGCTCCCTATTAAGGTTTATTTGTTTGTTTGTTTATTTATTATTTTTTGCAAAAAATATTATTTTGTGGTATCATCCACACATGCAAAGTTGGTACATTACTGCAATAAAATAATTGGCTATTAACAATTGCTTACATAGGATATATATGATGTATTTCATTTATTTTTAAGCACCTGGAACCTTATCATACAAAATGTTGTAATTCAAAATGCCCTGGGACGTCAAACTAACTTTACTTAACATTTTCTATATCGAGTTCATCAGGCTCTTAATGATTTCACATCTCTTGGAATATCTGATGGCCAGTTTTTTTCCTATCAGTAATCATTAGAATACATTTCGCTCATGGCTCTTGATTGTAACTTGTACCTGCCCTTATGAAAATGTAGCATTCTTGTAACAATGAAGCAATAACTACAGGTCAAACCATACTCAGTATACCGTCTAGGCAAATGTTGACTTTTTTTTCTTCTTCTTCTTCTTTTTTTAATTTTTTTTAATTAATCTATAGTATTTGTTATGAAAAATAACAGAAACTACAGCTACAACATTTTGTAAAATAAATATAGTGGAAAATCTATTCCCATAACAGATGATCTATTATAAATTCTACAACAAGTTAATCGAAATTTAGAATAAACTACTTTATTTAGAGTTTTGACTCCACCGGTTTCACAGACAAGGCTTTTTTAAAACAATCCCAGACTAAAATGCATGTTTGAGCTGTTTTAACTGAAAGCAACTTGCACTGACATATCTTAAAAATATGTCAGCGTCATTGTTTTGTCAAGATGCAGACGGTGACCAGTACTGTTTTTTTCGAAGGCACGTTTATAAAAGCTGTACTTAAATGTCCTAATTGAACTAAAGTCTAATCCTGGCTTAATCTAAGCCCTGTTTGTGAAACCAGGCCTAAATGTCAAAACTAAAAGTTATTTATTTTTTTGCATTGTGAATAGAATAAAGAGGGCAATGATGTGATGTTACAGTTTTATTCACAAATGTGTATGCTATATGTGTCACAGTGTCTGGTTTATGTTCCTTGGGTCACCACTAGATGTCCTCCTTCCCCACGGTGTCCATCACACTCTTGAACTACATCCCCCATGATCCTTGTCTTTTCATTGCACTCAGCTGTCCCTTATCACTGATCATTGCACTCAGCCTGTTCCCCATTAGCATTGTCATTTCCCTGTGTATATAACCCTGTCTTTAAGTATACGTCACGGAGTCCTTGTATTTATCACGCCACTTCTGTTTCGTCTGTGTTCCTGTTTATGTTCTTGTTTTGGATGGATTATGATATCGACTATTGCCTGGACTGGTTTTTGAGTAACGGATTTCCCTAATTAAACATACTTTCTGCAATTGGATCTTCTCCTGTGTTTCCTGGTGTGGATCGTGACAGAAGGACTCCGTCACAGACAGATCCAGCGGTATGTGTTCCAACTTCTCCTCCCCAGCCACCGAGCGGGAGAGGAGAGATATGTTTGAGGGAACCCGTCTAGTCATTTTTCGTGGGACCCGGGGAGGTCGCAGAGGAGTTGGTGGTCGAGAGGGAGGCCAACACCACTCTCCACCATGGCCCCCCTTCGACTCTGGGATGGTGAGGGACGAATTGGGGCCACCATCTCACCGTCGCAGACGGAGAGGGGGTAAGAGACGCACGTCTACCGAGCCTGTGTCTTCGGACAGGATGGCCGCCGTTGAGCCTGTGTCTTCGGACAGGATGGCCGCCGTCGAGCCTGTGTCTTCGGACAGGATGGCCGCCGTCGAGCCTGTGTCTTCGGACAAGATGGCCACTGCCGAGCCGGATCCAGTGTCTGCGGACAAGATGGTTGCCGCCGAGCCTGTTCACGTCACGTCTGCCGAGCCTGTGTCTTCGGACAAGATGGCCGCCGCCGAGCCTGTGTCTTCGGACAAGATGGCCGCTGCCGAGCTGGATCCAGTGTCTGCGGACAAGATGGTTGCCGCCGAGCCTGTTCACGTCACGTCTGCCGAGCCTGTGTCTTCGGACAAGATGGCCGCCGCCGAGCCTGTGTCTTCGGACAAGAGGATTGTCTCGGAGCTGCCCACCATCAGTCCTGCCACGGCCAGGAGGGCTGTCTTTCTCTTTTACGCAGTGGCGGTATTGCATGCGTGGAAGAGACACAGCAAGTCTGCCGATCCAGAGACTGTTCACGTCACGTCTGCCGATCCAGAGACTGTTCACGTCACGTCTGCCGATCCAGAGACTGTCCACGTCACGTCTGTCGATGCAGAGACTGTTCCTGTGCCGGAGGCTGTACCCGTCAGCCCTGCCACGGCCCAGAGGGCTGTCTTCACTTTTTATTTGGTTGCTGTCTGGCGTGCCTGGGCTGCACACACTACCAAGATGGCAGCCTCCAGTCTGGTTGGAACCCCGGACACTGTGCTGAAGCCGGTGTTTGTTTATGTTCCTGAACAGGTGTCCGTATCTGTTCCTGAGCCGGTGGTGTCTGTTCCAGTGGTGTCTGTTCCAGTTCCTGAGCCGGTGGTGTCTGTTCCAGTTCCTGAGCCGGTGGTGTCTGTTCCAGTTCCTGAGCCGGTGGTGCCTGTTCCTGTGCCCTGGCCGCCTGAGGGAAAGTCTCCGCCCTGGCCGCCCGATGGACTGTCTGCTCCGCCCTGGCCGCCCAAGGGAAAGTCTCCGCCCTGGCCGCCCGAGGGAAATTCTCCGCCGTGGCCGCCCGATGGACTGTCTGGACTGTCTGCTCTGCCCTGGCCGCCCGAGGGACTGTCGTCTCCGCCCTGGCTGCCAGATGAACTGTCACTCCCTGTCCCTGTTTCCCTCCATGGACCTGGCCCCCCATCCCTCCCCCCCCCTGATCCTCCACCAGTCCACCTCCGACTCTTGTTTGTCTGTCACGTCTTGGAGCGTCTGGTAGCCGCTCCGTAGAGGGGGGATTATGTCACAGTGTCTGGTTTATGTTCCTTGGGTCACCACTAGATGTCCTCCTTCCCCACGGTGTCCATCACACTCTTGAACTACATCCCCCATGATCCTTGTCTTTTCATTGCACTCAGCTGTCCCTTATCACTGATCATTGCACTCAGCCTGTTCCCCATTAGCATTGTCATTTCCCTGTGTATATAACCCTGTCTAAACATACGTCACGGAGTCCTTGTATTTATCACGCCACTTCTGTTTCTTCTGTGTTCCTGTTTATGTTCTTGTTTTGGATGGATTATGATATCGACTATTGCCTGGACTGGATTTTGAGTAACGGATTTCCCTAATTAAACATACTTTCTGCAATTGGATCTTCTCCTGTGTTTCCTGGTGTGGATCGTGACAATATGTAGACATATAATTGGCAAAAGCATGGGGATTTAATTAGACATACAGTACAGATTAATTTCTTAATCGCTTGCTCAGTCAGCTGCCTATACGTTTTCGGACACAGCCTTGAAATGGGTGTGTCATGCGATTCAAATAATGTAGTGTTTTGAAGGGGCCACTACTTTTACTTTCAATCTTTAATGTCTTCAAGAGGCAATTTGTTGCGTATAGGCAAAAGTGCACAGAATCGACCACCACAGACAACATCCAGAAGCAGTTGCACTATTGTAGCACAGGTGTTTAATGCTAATTTATCTTGATTGAAGAGGACTTATCTGGAGGACTTAATCTTCATGTTTCTAATAATAATAATAATCTACATTATTTCACTCACCAGGGTTATTGTTAAAGAGTCAGGAAGTATACAAAGTTTTATAAAAAACTTTACAATTTACAAAAACACCGTAATAGAATTCAAGACCTAGAGTAGATTTCTTGCAGCGCTTTTCTTCTTTATTTCTCTCCCCCTCACAAATGTACCCACCCGCCATCCAACTACTCTGCCTGGAGCAGAAAGATCGTTCACTGGAGGACCATACAAGGGACTTTTTAGATCTGGCGTGCCTATCTCACTATCCGGTCCAAGGCACCCCTTCGAGGGAAAGATCCCAGAGAGGACTTTTGCTGCATTTGTGGAGTAGGTGCTGGTTAACAATGGATCAGCGTTCACAGTGAGCCCAAGCCTGCCACAATGCATGCCAGTAAAGAGGACTGAGCCAACCATTCCCCCGGAGCCCGAGCCCCACCGCAGAGTCTGACCAGGTGCGTGAGCTGGCAAGACCATGCATCGGTGTGGTACTGCTCATGGAGTTCGAGGGCATGGAGGTCAGCTCAAAGTCTCCTGCTTCTCCAGCCTTCCTCTCCCGCCTGTTTTTTTTAAAGTCTTCCAGTCCCTCAACCCTGCCTCGGCTGGTCCCCGTCAGCTCTTCAGATCCTCCATTGTTAACTCCAAGATACTGCATGAATGTGCTCTGGATCTTCCGGTCATCAGCTCCGCCTTGGAAAGAGGATCCCCTGGGACCATCATCCTTATGGCTGCACTGGGGTCCCTTAGGCTCAACATTGGTCCGACGTCACTCTGCATGCGCCACAGACTTACAGGCCTCTAGCCACACATCGTCCGTCCACCCCTTTGGCTTTGTCAGGCTCCACCGTCCCTCCAGCTCTGCCTTGGTCCTCAGTAACACCGGCTCCACCTCAGTCCCCTGGAACCCTGGCTCCCTCTCAGACACTCGGCGCTGCGGCTCCACCTCGGTCTCCAGAGCCATCGATTTTGCTTGGGCTTATTGTCTCCATCTCCATCGGCTTCGTCTCTGTCAGTCGTCCCTATGGTGTCGTCAGCCAAGTATTCATGATGGCTCCTCCTTCCCTCGACTCTGTCATCTCCTCCGGTGTCCTGCCCTTCTTCAGCCCCTCGTCCTCCAAAGCCCTCCTTCCCTCTTCAGTTGGACTTGTGGCGTGGGGACTAATGCAATATGCATTTCCTGTTTTAGTCTCATTTTCACTGTGTTTCCTATTCTGGTTTGCCTGTGTTCTTTGTGCCCTATTGAGCTACTGATTTAATTCACCTGTTGTATTTATTTTAATTACCTTCCCTTTGTATTTAATGATTATATTGTGTTTACCCTATATGTTTATGATTAGCTTCTGCATGCAATCTCCTAAATGTCCCATTGTTGGTTTAATAAAGTCTTCTTTATTAAGGGGGTGGGAGTGGCGCAATGGATAAGACACATGCCTTTGGTGTGAGAGACCCGGGTTCGAATCCACTGTGAGACACCAATGTGTCCCTGAGCAAGACACTTAACCCCTAGTTGCTCCAGAGGCGTGCGACCTCTGACATATATAGCAATTGTAAGTCGCTCTGGATAAAAGCGTCAGCTAAATGAATAAATGTAAATGTAAATGTAAATAAAGAATACATTTTGTTTCTCTACTCCTTCGTCGTGCGCATCATTACAGCCACCGTGACACACGACTTTGTGCCCTGTTTTTACAGACTATTTTTCATACTTGTCTGGCTTGAGTAAATGTTTATACTTTTTACATTTTCTCAGTTTTCATTTTAGTATATGCACTGTCAAGGTACTTCAAGAATGGTAAAGATAAAAAGAGGTAACTGTATGCAGTCACCATTAATGGGGTTTAGGTAGATCATCAGACATAATATTCCATCAAGTTCTTTAAATGAACTCCACCAATTACTGTCTGAGCTTTATTGCAGACCCATATCGAAAAGGCTTGCTAAAAACACCTGTGATTCTTATTATGTTCCAACAGAATATTGTAAGGGACATATATGCTGCAAAAACCACATATATAAATTGCATAATATTAATGTATTTTTAATCATATTATGTCATATATATCCTACATACAACTAAAGCCATATAGGTTTTCATTATGTAAAAACATAGGAAAATAATGCTAAATTAATATGAATGTCCAGCATGGACCTGTATAAAAAACACAGTGCAGTTTACCAATCAGTATAAGGCTTTACTTAACTCATGCTTGTTCTTATCTTGTCCTAAGTCGAGCCCTATGCCTGTAGTCAATCATGGTTACATACTGTATAATCAGCCTTAGATGAAACACAACATTTAAACTACACACACAAGCACACATTTTAATTACAAAATGATTTATTAGAGTGTATTCTACAAGATACGGTTGCAAATTTCCCATATCAATAGTTTTCATTTTAAATCCTGCATCACCAGATTTCATTTTCATTTGTGACAATTTCTCTAAACTTTATCACAGTACTACCATGGTATACAACAGTTATATTCTTAACCTACAAACATAAAACTTTCCTAAATGTCGAAGTGATTCTTATGCTTATCACTCTAAAAAATAATTCTGTGGCTTAGTAAATATCACAGTAATAATTAACTTTATTAACTTAATAAAATCTCTGAATATCATTTACTTGATAGTTTGAGTTGAACATACCAGAATAATTGACTAAAACTCCAACAATTAATTTTGTCTGAAATTTACAGTTATATCTAAGTTTGAAGTTTTTCACTAAAATAATTTAGTATTTGACTAACCAATTATTTATTTAAAGGCACAATATGGGATTTTTTCTCCACTAGGGGTCGCTAACCTATTTACAATAACAAAGGCGTAGATTGAAGACGCAACATTTGCTATGAATTATGGATTTTGTCGTCAACGTCAAGCCGACCGATCTAATAATGTATATGGATTACTGAATACATCGATGCTTTTATCATGACAGTGATATGAAGCAGTTCGGGATTGCTAAGAGACAGCTATCAGCTCCAAACGCGATGCGATTCCCGCGGATATAAAAGGAATATGGACATTTCATTCTACCGAACTACACGCAGAATTACTACTCACAGGTCAGTTTATTAGACAAATTAAACTTGAGAGGTAACGCAGCGCTGTTTCACTCGGTCTAACATTACACTGTCACACTAAACTGCATTTGAATGTGTTGAAATGTATGTGTTAACGTTAGTTTGTCTGTATGAGACTAGCAGTAAGCTAGCTAGAATAACATACAGATCATATTCTAACATTTTATCATTGTTGAACTATATAACCTTGATTAGTTTTATGTAAATGTGCTCACCTGTTTAATAAAGTACATGTAGGAGTTGTCGAAGTCTCGGACGTGGAGCTCTCGTTTATATAGTGTCCATGGGCTATATGGGGAGGCTGCAGACCTGGGGCCTCATGTACAAAGACTTGCGTTGAATTCATACTAAAACATTGCGTACGGACAAAGCTGTAAATGTGCGTACGCACAAAAAACCCCAGATGTATGAATCTCTGCGTACGATGGATCCCACGCATATTCTCTTTGTACATCCCAGTTAACGTAAAATTGAGCGCACATGCACGAGCACAACGCCCCACCCAGTCTCCTCCCTTAATTAAATTAATTTAAATATGGTAATGAGTCCACTTTGGCAAAAGAAAGCAGTAAGAAAATGGCGGCAAGAAACGAAACTTTACAGAGAATGAATTGGAGGTGCTACTATCGGAGGTAGAAACGAAAAAAAATAAATATTTGGAACTTTGTCCTCCGGAATTAATAACAAAAGGAAAAAATATGAGTGGGAGAGTTTGGCTGATGCCGTCAATGCGGTGGGATCTGAAAGTCGCACTGTAGAGTAGACTGAGTACAGTCGCGGTTTGATTTTTTCACACAAAAATAGACACTGAAAAGAAGTGAATTTCCACATGACACGCCACATGACATTTCATTACCTTGTAGACTAAGATATTATCAATCAATAATACCCACAAGTAGTTTATATTTTCCACAATTAGCTCATAAAAATAAGGTGCTTTTTGTCTCAGCTTTGTCTCAACTGTACCCATATCATGTGGTACAGTTGAGACAGTGCATGGTACAGTTGAGACACCCCATTTTTAATGATGTGAAGGTAACTAACCATTCATTGTAAATAAATAAAAAAATAAAGACAAATAAAGAAAATAACAATTGGGCAACATTTTTAAATTAGCACTGGTTAAAATGTATAAAGCAGGAACAAGATATGTAACAATATTTATTAATAATACACAGTTTAAATATCACAAATATCACATTTTATTTTCATTTGCATCCTATGCTGGCTAATAACGGCGTTTAAACTGTTATCATAACACTGAACAACTAAACGATGTGTTTCTTAATAGAACTCTAGATATGTGTCTCAACTATCCCCCGCTGGCCACCTCGCACATTTCTCTAGATTTTGCAATTACCTTGCATGACACAATACCATGAAATACAGAATAACGTTTGTGGTGATACCAGTTACGTTTAACAGTCACATAAGGATAATAAGCTATTCATTGTGGAGAGTGCATGGTGAAGTGAACGTCATATCTTAGAAAAAAAAACTTTCCCCGATATCTTCGGATCGGAGATGCGTCCGTTGTTCAAATTTCCCACGATCAAAGAGGACACTAATACGCACGTGCACAGCAAAACTTGTGCTTGCTGCGAACGCAAGTTATTTAAGGTGTCTCAACTGTACACATGTCTCAACTGTACACAGTCTACCCTAAATGACCTTAAAAAGAAATGGTCTGATATAAAGGTGGACATTACACCAAAGCTGCCATTGCCATAGACTATGGGTTGTATCAATTTGCATATGCTTTTATATGTTCTTACTTAATTGCAAAATTGATAGAATATTCCCATAAGGCTCGACAATATATGTCAATTATTTTATAAATTGCAAAATAATAGCAATGCTTCCCACAGGTGGTGGTGCGATAGACTTGTAGAACAGTGACTTGAAGAACAGTGTAATGTTTGCAACTTCACTTCTTTGCCTGTAAGAGTCGCCAACGGACAAAAACAATGAGAAATGTACGTACGCCAGACATGAAATTGGCGTGGAGGAACGCACATTCTCGCGTTAATTTCACTGTTGGTACATACGACCGTAAGCGTGAAAGCTGGCGTACGCAACGTTTTTGTGCGTACGCAAGATTGATACATGAGGCCCCTGGAGCCGGTAGATCTACGCCCCTAGCAGTTTTACGCCCCTGGCAGTTTTACGCCCCTGCTGTTCCTGATGCGTCCAGTAGGGGGATATGCTGCGAAATAACACCATTAAATCGATGCTCAAAACTTACACAATAATAACCGTCCAGTTCATAGATTTTGCCCGAATTTGTGGTTTTTGTTAATTTAAATATTAAACGTTTTAGTATAAATCTGCACTGCACTATGGATTAAAATATCTCTAGATATTAGGTTGGGCTTCACTCAGCCTATACAGAAGACTATTTGTTTTCATGAATTAAAAAATAACACACATAGTTGGTAATGATATATGACCTACTATAGAATAGTTAATTGAATATTGAATACATTAATATTGAATAAATAGTAATAATAATAATACTAATTAATAATAATAGAATATTCACTGTATGTTTTTATACAGGAGACTGAGTGAAATATGTTGTTGTGAATTTATATAAAGTTACAATTAGATATTAAACATATTTAGCCCATTAGACATACAGCACCGTGTAATCATATGGATCCTGGATTAAATATCTGCTGTACTATTCACTTAGTCATCATACAGCTACAAAACAGTGTCCTTCATAGCATTTTATGAAGACAAACACAATTTATCCCTTTTCTAAAATTCCAAGGGCCATTTATAAGAAAGAGACAATATTTTTGTTCACAAAAACATTATTTATCAACACCATTTATGAATTATGATGACTCCCCTATGGCTTGCCACTCTGCTTTAACTGTTTTTCTATCCTCCTGTCAAAGTGCTTCTGCTCACTGATAAAAAATAAAAATAAAATTAAACAAACAAATGTAAAAAGGACATCCATGGTGAATTTTATTTTGTCAAATTCAAAACCAGCAGGACTCACTGTTAAATTTTGTATAAAATTCCGGAATCCTTAATTTTTTATCACAGTTGCTTTTGTACATTTCATCATTATTCATTATATCAATTCATTTTTTCCTTCATTAGTGAAATTCTAAATACACCTCCGCAATTCATCAATTCAGGACACATTTACAAAATAAAGTGTAATAGAAATGTATTGAAAACATGCTTAACAGTTTATGACAACTAGTCAGCCATTTTGCATTTAATGACTTATGCAAGGAACTAATGCCTAGATGTTTTGAGGAGTATGACAATTCAACAGAGAAATAGTATAATAGGCCTATATTTTGATCAACAAGACATAAAGAGTTGATAATGTAGGAAACAGCAGACAGTTGTACATTATGAATTGCATGAATGTACCAAAGCATTTGCAATTTGTATAAAATGAGAAATTGCTTTTATGATGTGCACAAGTGAAAGATGATGTGATTTCAGGTGTGATCTGAGAAATGCACCAAAGCAACTGAGATAAACTATAATACTTATTGGAGACCCTGCAGAATCACTGACCCCATGAGTCACAGACCACATAAAAGAAAGTGTTACGAGAACACAAACTGCCTTTTTAATTTGCATTTCATGTGTGTATTTCATTAAAAAAAGCTAAACTTTAAAAAAATATAAAAAGGACATCCATGGTGAATTTGATCTAGTCACAGTGTGTGTGTGTGTGTGTTGCCCAGAATTTATGTCAGATGAGTGTGGATTGCATCAATTTGCTCCTGATCTTCAAAGTACAATGGCACAGGTACTTGTTGGTGGAACACTTTTGGAAAAAGTGTCAAGACACTTTGATTTCTTTTGGCCACTGATGATGGACTGTGCAGAGAAAATTTAAAAAATGACATTAAAAACATGTCCTTGTATGTCTCTGTAAGTCATTTATTTACTAGAGAAGCTATTGGTTTGGAATGCAGTTAAAAAAGAGATGGGTGTTTATAGTTTATAAAAGTTTCGAGAGAGAGAGAGAGAGAGAGAGAGAGAGAGAGAGAGAGAGAGAGAGAGAGAGAGAGAGATAGAGAGAGAGAGAGAGAGAGAGAGAGAGAGAGAGAGATTTCCATAGCTAAAGCAAACACACTGGGATGCATCATGCAAGTTACTTGGCAAAGAAAAATCCCACTTTAAGTGCACACAGCCTACATTTTAATCCAGATCAGTACGCTATTTTAAGAAAAATGTATATTTAGATATAAATGAGATAGTTAGATCTCATTTTATAAGAAACAACTCAAACCAGAAAGGAGTAAAGGAGTCTTACCAGAAGAGGCAAGATAAAGACGGGCAACAAAAGAACATTCAAAAGAAAATTAATTTTGAAAGTGAGTAGAGAAGACTAGGGGCAGCTAAACTTACACGTGGTAAGCTATAACTTATAAATTTAAGCCAGACAGAACATCAACCTGACCGTCCAGAACTTTTTGTCTCTCGAAATAAATGATAGACCTATCCATTGATATAAATAAATGAATTGATATCTACCTAGCTCTATCAAGCTATTCGTTTATAAATAATAAATGTTGCATCATTGCTAAACAACAATAACTTTAGCGGATTATTTATTATACCTCAATCAATTCGTGTCAATGTACAGCCTCCCCCTACTGGACGCATCAGGAACAGCAGGGGCGTAAAACTGCCAGGGGCGTAAAACTGCTTGGGGCGTATATCTACCGGCTCCAGGTCTGCAGCCTCCCCATACTCTCCATGGGAGCTCTCGACATCTCGAAAACACCGCGCTGATATTGATTCTCGGTTTAGTTCTCCTTTTTTATCCAAAGTCTGCTTGCCATGGTCCATAATGTTTGAACGAAACAACAACAGCGTGCAAATAGACATTGCGAACTACACAGTTGTCCGCGTCAGTTTGGTTACTATCAGAGGGCTCTGGTTCATAGCTCTGGTTGCCATGGCAGCACGAGCGGAAACCAGAGACAACACGGATATGACGCCATTGACGGCGACAAAACGGAAATAAAGACACGGTCCGTGTCTTCGAATTAAAATATTAATTTCTCTGGATTTAGAAGTTAATTGGAACTGTCGGGATAATGTAAATACACAACTTTAAAAAATATATAACATAGATATAGTGATTTTTTATATTTTTAAATAAAAAAAAATACATATTGTGCCTTTAAAATGCACTTAGCTAATATATTTGTGAAATTTCCATCACAATATTTGAGAATGGACAATTAAACTAATCTGTTTCAACAACCACACATATTACTTAAATAAAATCAATATTATTAATATTTAACACGCATAAGAAATGTATTAAGTTTACTCAATTAAAACAATGCACCCCTCTGACGTGACGACAACTCAACGGTTGAGTGAGCGCGCGCTGTTTGAATTCTCTCCAATCCAGCACAGTTCTCCTCGTCTCTTCTCAGCGTTGCTGAATTGGTGCATTTCCTCTGTGACATTCAGGTGTGTGTATGTTTTATTTTATCTGTAAGTGTAAAAATGTTTCACCAAACAAATTGAGTAAATCATATTAAAAGTTTTTAGAGTGCATCACCACCAGAGTTCATGTCAAATATACAAAAACATATTCCATCCAATTTTCAACATTTTAATCACTGTTCTAGAAACATATTTGACTCAACTTTTTTCATTTGCAATAATATGTTATGATTTGTTCACAAACAACAGGCCCAGACAGTTCACAATTAATGTAAATACTCTTACAATAGTCTTACAATGTCATTGCTTTTCAACTGCTCTTTCAAATCCTGTAGGAAAGTGAACAGTCCTCATAAAGGTCAGTGATATTCTGACAGTAATCCTCGAACCGGCTTCTGCACAGTACAATTTAAAATTTTGCCAACTGCATATAAGTGAATCAGATGTTGGTCATCAAAACATGAAATCTGTATGAAACACATAAACAAATGACACAAAATGTGTATAAATTCTATATGACTAAAATTTGACTAGCATATGATTCAATATAAGAACTTTAAATGATTTATATATGAGTATCAGTTATTTTCTACTAATACCATACACATTTGCATACTTTTGTCATGTAAAACTCATAAGACTTTTTACAGTATTCATATATAACGCAAAAATCCCCTACAAGTTGTATGTGTGCTATTTAGTATGAAATGTGCCATAATCGGTCTGATTTTGTATAGGATATGTATTGGCCTTACATGAAACACAGAAGGTAATTCTGGCCGATTTAAGTAAGGAAGATATATGGTTGCTGTATATGAAGCATGCAGGTTTTTTTCATATGGGGAGTTCAAGATGCTTTGAATTTAAAGACCAAAATGCTGTACACTCAGAAACACTTGGTTTATATAAAAGTGAATTTAACTCTCTCTCAGGCAAGTGTAGCCTTTCTTCGTATGAGACTATTGACTTATTGTACTTTAGTAGCATAAAAGGAAGAAAAGTGGTTCATATTTATGCACTGTAGTCCACGTTTTCTGAAGCTATGTAATAGTTTTCTGAGGAACAGGTGGAAAATTACATCACTGTGAACTGATGATGCACATATTAGGTCACCATTGGGCAAATTATACGGATGTAATCGCCATTTCATCTGCTTTCTCTCTCTCTCAGATTGATGGGCCTGAGTCAGACCTCAGTTCTGGCTTTTGTGTTTGACACCACGGGCAGTATGTCTAATTACATAACAGAGGCCAAGACAGTGACCTTCAGTATCATAGACAGCAGGAGAGGAACATCAGAGGAACCTTCAGAATATATTCTAGTCTCATTTAATGACCAGGGTACTACTTACGTCAAATAAATCGTTAGGTACAATGTACTTATTGTATTCGTTTTTGGTGCTATTGAGGAGGGATACGGGTAAGGTTAAGGACAGGTTTGGTGGTATGGGTAGGTATAGGGGTGGATAAAGATTCTGTTATGAATGATTCCACTGGAGGCAAGATGAAGCAAACTCAAGTGCAACTTTAATTATCAAACATAAAATAAAGGCAACTCTGGAAACATTCACAACTAGACAGACACAGGGCAAACATGAGGGCTTAAATACACAAGACTAACGACTAGACAAGGGACACCTGTGAACAATGAAACAATGACACATCAGACAAGGGAACACATGGCAGGATCACATGACTTGAACACATAATTATAGATGTAGCTATATAAATTAATTACATCTGTAATTAAAGTGTAAAAACATGTATGTGCACAATAAGTGCATTGTTAAAGACACTCAATATAAAGTGTGTAAAAATATCAGCTTCTACTTGCTTAACTTGTTTATCTGATAGCCCATACTGTATATACACATTAGATTCAGAAAGTTGTTATGAGGTTGGAGAGAGATGAACCCAATCGCAGACAGAATGCAATAAACACAGATTTATTCAGACAAAACAGGGAAAACAAAACCCACGATGGGGCAAAACAAGGCTGGAGGACAAAAACAAAGACTAACTACACTAGACTAAGACTTGACAGATAACTAGACAAATAACTAACAGCAACAACAAGATCAGGACTTTACACGACAGAGTTCTTCACAAGGTACTCACGGGAAGGTTAACACACTGAGAATCACACAATGAACCGGCACAAGACAGCAAACACAAGGGGATTAAATAGGGAGAAACTAATGAGGGAAACAGGTGACGGCGATGATACAATAATGATAACAAGAAGAGATAACAAGGGGGCGGGGTAAGGTGACAAGACAACGCAAGCACACAGCCCAAACAAATGGCCATGTGCTTACACATAAAACATGGGTCTGTCATGATCCTGCCTCAAGAATTAAACAACATCAAGGACTAGATGGCAGGATCATGACAAAAGTATATCTGTTTTGAAATAAGTTGTTTTTCAAATAAAGTTTTCCGAGTGATATCAGATTGTGTGTGTGTACATGTGTTTTTATTGTACTTACCCTGTAACTACATGAAACAAGAGGGTAAGAAGCACCACTTTAATTTACAGCCCGCAATGTCACACTTACCCTGTAACTACATGGAACAAGAGTATATTTTCCCAGCATGAAAAAAAAAAAAAAGTTGCAATAGTTTTACTTGCCTTGAAACTTAATCAGTGCACCTTTGCAATAATAACAAATTAGCCTACTTTATAAATGCACTGATATGTACCCCGTAATTAAAAAAAAAGCCTTTATGTATTTTTATACACTATTATTACAAAAAGGAGCAGTGTATGTACTCGCTAAATTGCTCCCAAAAGTAAGATTCTAAAATACTTAGTCTAAATAATTTGCCTAAATAATTAGCTATTTTCCTGGTTGTTACCCCTTTATTCCCAAAACTTTACATATTATTCCCCTATACTTACACGTACGCACTTTATAGGTACACTGTAATTACCGAAAGTTACACTATAATTTCGTTTTAATTACGCAGTCAGGGTTTTTCCTGGCTGAAAATGAGGCGGAGGTGGCAAAATCCGATAGCTCGGTACCTCTAGGGGGGTCCGGGGGCATGCCCCCCCAGAAGAATTTTTTTTACATTTTAAAGATAAATGCATTAATCTGGTGCATCTTTTTATGTATAATGACCACTAGAAGGTGAAAAAAAAAAATACTTTTTACAAGCATGTATTTATTTATTTTTAGGTATTTTAATAATCAGATAATTTGATTTTATTTACAGTTCATAGGGGGCCATGAAATTACAAAACAGTACTAAATTACGTGACTGCTACTTGTGATAGCTTATTTTATAAAAACGGCAGAAGAATTTCGGCTATTGCCTAAGTCAGGCTGGCTCTATGGATATATTTTAAGTAACCTAACTAGTTTGAGAGCCGAAGCTTAAGAAAAACAGTATCGGTACCTGGCTGTGACAAGTGAAGGCACTTCGATGCTGCAGAGAAGGTGCTTCTTGACTTTCGTGCGTCTGTGGAGGTTGTGATAACTGACAGGTGATGTTGAAAAGGGGGAGGGGCAGGGGCTCGTGCGCTTTCGCAGAAATTTACCTTGCTCCGTTTGAGACAAGCACGTTTAGGTGCTTAAATCCCTGCATTTCAGCCCGAGCCCGACGTGCCAATATTATTATTATTGACTTATTTATGCCCCTAGGGCCGGGCTTCGGGCCAATTCTCACGTCATAATTCCAGGGGCGGATCTAGAAAAATATTTATGGGGTGGCGAGAGGGGGGCAGGAATTTTTGAGGGGTGGCAAAATATGGCAGATGTATACTGAATCGTCAGCAGGTCTAATCATTATTACACATCATATTTTCTCCCAACTATTAACGCCCATACTTAATCCTATTGTATTTGTTATTTCCCCAGTTGTAACCTGGTTTCATTGCTGTGATATCTGAGAGGAATTGGATTTAACAGGACTGCTTAGCTAATCAAATGATCGATCTCCTGGCTCTGTATTGTGTGTTGTTGTAACCATAGACTGTAAAAGGTAACGTAACGTACGTCGGCGTAACGGCGACCATCAATAAACGTTATGGATACAAACAATATTTTTTATTTTTTATTAAGCTGTTCTTGTCTTTACTAAAATAAAAATTAGGCTAATCAAAGGGAAGAGTGCTCTTACAAATCACGAGGGAGCGATTTGACCACTGATTTTGGCTACGTAATAGACTCGCAGTTTTTGCTGATGCTGAATCGTCTTTAGCATACAATACATTCATTACAAATGTAACTTTAAGTTAAACGTGTATTTAAACTACACCTGGGGAAACTCACTTCACCTTCAGAGGCTCTGGGGCAGCTCAGTCTCTCCAGTCGGGTTGCTAGACACTGCAGACAGATGCACTGTGCTGCCTGCCCAGGCTGCCCTGCTGCCACTGGTGAAATTTCATTTTCGCGGGGGTCGCTGCCGTGCTAGTGATGGGTGAAACCATTGTGAGGGGGAGGGGATTCTAAATCGGCGATTTCTGTTTGAGAGGAGTTTGTTGCGGGTTTCCTTGGCCTTCAGCGTGTAGGCTATGAACATAAAATATACTTAAAAAATATTATCTGATTTATAAATGGGGTGGCAACAGGGGTGGCAAGACTGTATCCCAGGGGTGGCAGCTGCCACCCTTTGCCACCCCGTAGATCCGCCACTGCTGGTTGTTAGACCTTTATTTCCAAGACTTCACATATTGTTCCCCTATACTTACACGTAAGTACTTTATAGGTAAACTGTAATTACCGAAAGTTACACTGTACTTTCATTTTAATTATGCAGTACTTTCCGGGCTGTAATCTAAAGCGTTACCAATTAAGGTTGTCTGAAGCTAATGATAGGTGTAGGTTGGGAAAAAAGTAATATTTCAAACTTTTTTAATTATAAACCATTGTTTCCGGTCAACTGTCATACATGAATTCACGCTTGACATAAATGTCAGCATGTTGTGACACGTGATGTAAGCGCGTTGAGAAACTTGCTCGATAAATCATGTTTTTTGTGTGTTTCCACTTCACTTCTCACGTGAGCTTCATGCTGATGTAGAACTTCACAATGCTCTCATTAACCTGTGTATAACCATTGGCTGGAAGGAATAGTTTAGTTAAAAAAGTTTAAAATATTAGTATTTTTCTTATCCACACCTATCGTTTTGCTATAGAAGACATTGATTCATCAATTGTGATCGTATGGAATACTGCCGTGTTTGCTTTGTGTGGTTTTTGAAGCATCAACTTTGAGGGACCCATCCACTTGCATTTTATGAGCTCACAGAGATGGATTGTTTAAAAAAAATGTTTTGTTTGTGTTTATCTCTGTGTGTACCGATGCCCATCTCTGGTTTACATCATGAGACTATTGACAGTGGACAATCACAATTTTGTGACCACACCTTAAGTTTTGAAAATAATTTTTCTTGTTTGTCACAAAACATATATCCAGCCTATGTCTGATACTTCAGTGTGTTTCTGTAATTGCTGATCAGGTCGGAAAGCTACTTTCTTTGTCTCTGTGACCAGAGGAGATTCAGTCACAGTGACTGACATGCTTCTAGTTGAAGCTTCAGGATCTGATGTTGTTAATGGAACCATCAAAGCAGTGGGAGCGACAGACTTCCTGGTGAACGTAGACAGAATCCCAGAGCAGGCATTTGTGGTCCACCTTAAAGGATTGTTGAATGACTCCTCATCTACTAGTCGATTCCAGAGAAAGTCACCCAGATAAAGGATCTAGAATAACCATCACGGTAAGAAATATCTATGTTGGATACACAAACACAAATAGCTGTAATTTACAACAATTATTAAACAATAATGACTTAAATTTACATCACAGGTTGGTACAAAAAATCACTGTATGAGACAAATAACATACATTAACCATATCTGTTCCTCCACAGGCCCAATCGCAGAACATTGCACAGCCTGGAGTCCCATTCGGTCTCAACTTCACAGTGACCTCTAACACTACAGGCGGCAACTACACTATCCGAGCCCGGACTGACCTGGGCTTCAGCGTGTCTTTTCCCCGCTATCTGATCCTTGTGGCAGGAGGTGTGCTCCATCCAGGTGTCTAGCCTCCCCCTCAACACACTCAGCCTTGGCTCAAACTAGAAAAGAGAGAACAGTTAGTGGGTCTGGTAAAAATGAATTATACTGTACATAATCAATCACTCATTTAACATAAGAGAAAAAAAGAATAGAAAATACCAGAAAATGACAAAATCAGTTGATAACTGTTAACAATGTCCTACATCACTGGCAATAAACAAAGTTACTCCAAGTGAATGACTTGTAGATAGAGGGTGCTCTACGAAATCGGCCTAAATGTTGCGATTCAAACTGGTCAAACCAAAACCACAAAATAAAGATAACAAATTGAAAACACAATCATTATATAATTACACAAAAAGTAAACCAAGTTAAAGAACAACAGCAGCGCAACCCACGAATAACCACCGTGTGAGCTGTGGAAGGCTGCAAAACAAAACATAATCAGAAAAACTCATCTAATTAATATAAAACAATAACTAAATCATACATACTCAAATCCACGGATCAACGAACAAATCCACGGATCAATGAACATCAGGATGTTAGAATGCCTTCACAAATGTTCCACTATAAACAGACAATAGAAAATTCAACTAAGCAAAACAAGATCAAAACAAAAACATAACATTGTGATAGCCTTTATACCTAAAAGCTTTCATCGAGCGTTCGATACAACTCCCAGGAGACTTTAACAGGAACATCTCATCAAAGTAAAATAAAACTAACCAATACTATAAACGCTCAAACAAACAATACTGCGCGTAACATCAACCACCTACCTCAACTACAGTGAGACAGGAAGAGGGCATGACAAAGCCTACGTTCTAACATTTACTGCAGACGGATTTAAATACACAGTCCCTACTTATCCCAATTACCCATTCCAATAAAAGGATAACCAAATAAAGGGTAAATCCCACACTATACACATGCAAATGAAGTACCCAGGTATAGGAACCTGCCCCAGACTCTAGTGTGTTACAAGTCCTAATGCTAATCCTAATCCTATTCAAAGAATGGGACAGGGGATCCAAGAGCCCTTAAAGACAAGGGGCCCTATCTTGCACCCAGCGCAATTGACTTTGTATACCGACGCATGTATCATTCCTATTTTGCACCTGACGCAGAGCGGACTTTTCCCTCCAGAGACGCACGTCAGTAAATTAGGGAATGAACTTGCGCTCCCGGGGGCGGTTCAGCGAAAAGAGGAGGCGTGTTCCGCCGCAAACATTCCCTGGTGGTATTTTGCAGTTCCAGAAAACAATTCTGTCACTGACCAGGAAAAACCTAGTCTAAAGTCAGTGGCGCGTTCAGATGCTATTTTAAGGGCGCATGCTTGACCATAGTGTAGCATGTGCACAACGCGCATGCACTTTGCTTCTCTCATCTACACAGATGCAGCAGTTGCCAAATTTCAAACCACACATAATTACAAGGAAAAATATTCCACATGAGGGAAATCATCAAATATTTTGACTTCGTTTTTAATACACTGCATGTTTTGCTAACTATTTCTCATATTTCTTTCGCTGATCTGAACTTACAAATGCACTTCCAGAGTTTTAATTTATGCTTCTGAAGTTTTCGTTTACGCTCCCTGAGTTTTCATTCGCTGTTCTGACACATTTCTCTCGTGGGGGCGGGGCTAGTAGCAGTGTGTTCTCATTGGCTACTGAGTTTTTGATTGACAGCTTCTTCACCTGGAAGTGAAGACGTCAGTGGTGTGTTATGTGTGGATGTTATAGATTTCTCAATAACTGACACAACGCAGGATAGGTTTAACAACCGAAAGTGTTCCGTCTTTCTTTATTTTCTTTTTCTGTTCTTTCACTCCCGCCGGTCCCACCGGACCACACCCACCTTCCCATGTAACCCCAACCTTAAAGGGCTAGCAACATTTATAACAATACAGATGTGAGCCTCTGTAAGCACAGCTTTCTATTTCATTTTAGTGATATTAAGTTATGTTTGTTTTTTAATTTTATCTGTATTTACCTGCTGCTACTACTTGCTTTTAGGAGCACAAGAGATCCATTCAGTCTATTCAGGTGTAATTGTACATTAAAGTACTCTATATAATACTTAAAATATTGTATAGTGTCCAATGTTTTCGGAGAATATTTGTTTATTCCTGATGATTCTTTTGCATGTTAGGCTCTGATTAGGTTGAGCTGTTACAATTTAAAGAGAATACTAGCAAACGTGATATATTCAGCCGTCAAGAAAGTTTCACTTCAACCAGGTAATCAAGGTTGGCAACCATGGCCATCACACTACTCATTGTTAGCATGATATACATTTACACCATCAAAATTACTGATCACTTAAATAAGAGGAATTTAAACAATATGAAAATTACAATTGTGGCCTGCTGTCAGATGATACATACCTCTAAGGGCATTTCATTACATAAGTCACACAAAGAATGTTCTTGTTGCCATTGATTTTTTTTAATCATGCTGTTAATTGTATTTAGTTATTTCATTTAATTAATACTATCTTCTAACATTTAAAATTGTAAATATATTTTAACAATCATAAACCGTTTCAATTGTGACTTAAACAACCAGTTAAATGAATGAAATTGAAAATATGAATTCAAATAAATTTGCATTCTTTATTGTCACTAAAGTATATACACAAGTATCAAAGTGAAAGTCTTGGATGCAATTATGTTGTGACAGGAAAGACCAAAATCCACAAAACATTAACTGCATAATATACATGTCATTTACAGTATTCTCATGATATACATTACTATACAAAATGCACAATTACAAATACAGAATACATATTTAAAATTCATATACATTTTAAATGATGCAATGATTCTTTGAACAGTTCCTGTTGCAGTACAAGTAACAAAGCTGTGACTACAAGCAGTACAAGGATAGTCCACCCAAAAAATGTAAATTCTCTCATCATTTACTCTCCTTCATGCCATCCCAGATGTATATGACTTTCTTCTTCACATAAACATAAACAAAAAATTTTAACTAAATAATCCATCTCTGTGAGTCCATTATAATACAAGTGGATTTTAACCCATGTACGTAAGACAGTTGGTCGGAAGTGATTTTTAATAGTTAAAACAGTTTACATTATTAGTATTTTTCTTCTCTAGCCTATTGTTTCAGAAGGCATTGATTCATCCACTGAGGTCGCATGGATTACCGTCACAGTCACTGTGTGTGGTTTTTAAATCGTCTTTAGGACTCGCAGAGATGGATTACTTTCCTTACAATATTAATTCGTGTTTATCTGTAGAAAGAAAGTAAAATGCATCTGGGACAGCATGAGGGTGAGTAAAATAAGTGAGAATTTTATTTTTGGGTGAACTATCCCCTTAACATTCATATGCTGTTGGTATGCTAATCCAAGATCAGCATAGACTAATAAGAATAAAGTGCAACCTCTTGTGTACTTGTGAACTGTGTTTGTTTTAATCTAGAGGAAATTAAAATATTTGCTATTTTATATACAAATAAAATAAATCAGGTGTCTGAAGATCAAGATCCCAGTCATTCAAAGGTGATGTGTCTGAACAAAGTAAGATCATTGTCTGATAGGGACAGTGGATCTCTGGTACTATCACTCCATCCTCTATGACAGCATCAGAATTTTGTTTATGGAAAAGTTGCTCCACTCCCTGGAAAATGAGAAAGGAAATGTATTATAATCTAACAATACAAACTGCTTTGAACTCCACATACAGTAACAAGTTGCAGACTTAAAATATTTATTTCAAACAAATTATATAAATGTTTTAAGGGATTTTACAGTACTAAATATTTACCTCGGAGTCATGCAGCATTTATCATCTGTAATACTGTTGTGTAACCAGTAGATGGCTGTATAGCCCTATATATAAACATATATCCATGGCTGTGTATTCCCTAGTTGCTGGATGTTTTCAGTCATAATTACTTGCATGTATTAAGTTTTTGATTTGGACATATATTATTATTAAAGACTATTAAAGATTAAACATTTTTCTATTTAACAATTTTTTTAATTATTATTAGTCAAATATGGACACAGAAAAAGCATTTTGTTACTCATACTAGCTACATATAATAGCTTTATCAGTCATCTTTATCACACAAAAGTAATCAGAATAAATATTGCGACCAGGGCGATACTTCAAAATAATTGAGTGTTTACATATTATAAACAGAGACGTGGTCAAGTCGTGTCTCTCCTCTTTCAAAAAGTCTGCATCGCAAATTAATCAGCAATTGAGAAATTCAGGTTAAACAGCTTTATTAGCATGGTAAAAAGGCTTTACATTGCCAAAGTTGAATCAGGCAGTGACTGACAGCGCTCTGGTCCTATGGCATCGGTCATTGACTGATACAGTACTTTTTGTACTGTAGGCTACAGTACAGATACTGTACAGTCTAGCCCAATGTTGTTTGGGGTGGCTGGGGGGAAATATGATCTAATCGAAGACTGTAACCGAATGTAGATAAACAAGTCATGTAATGATTGGGCTAACAGTTAAATCAAGACAACACAGCTGTATAATGTTATGGGCTCTCACTAAGCAAGTACTGTATTATAAATAGTATTAGTATAGTATTAATTAAAACAATTAAATAAATCAGACTTACCATGAGTAGCCTAGGCTATCCAGTATCCTGATAGCGACGATGACTAATGATGATAATGATATCATTATCGAAAACTTCAGAAGCGTAAATGAAAACTCTGGAAGCGCATTTGTAAGTTCAGATTAGCTAAAGAATTATGAGAAATAGTTAGCAAAACATGCAGTGTATTAAAAACGAAGTCCAAAAATTTGCCTGCGATTTATTCTTTTTCAGTTTCAAACATATTTTATTCAGTTTCAATTGATAATTCAATAGTTTCTTGAAAAGTTACGTTCATTATTATTGGCACCAAAGTAATTCCATACAACAGCGCCCGAGATCTGCCCACAAAGTTACTTGCGTTTGGCGTTTGATACTTGCGTTTCAGATCATTAAAATAGGGCCCAAAGGGTGAGAGTCTCAGTAATCTGACTCATTTGACTTACAATAAAGAGAACAGGACTGGCAGGAAGCTCTTGCTAAAATATTTGCTTAATTAAATCATTCATCTGATGTTATCATCTTTACCTGAAACCTGCCACACATAAATTTATGCTTGATGGAAATGTCAGCATGTTGTGAAGCGTGATGTAAGCGCTCACATTCTCAAGATGCTCTCATAAACCTGTGTATAACCATTCGCCGGAGGGAATGGTTTAGTTTAAATAGTTCAAAATATTTTTCTTATCCACACCTATCGTTTCGCTTCAGAAGACATTGATTAATTAAATTGTGACCGTGTCAACAGTTGTGATTAACAAGGAAGTAAACATTCTTTCTTGCTGATTTTCTTAGTAACACGCACACAAACCTACAGTGTAAGGATTGTCATTTATGCAATCCCTTATTTCCGTCACAAAATATGTGTGACGCTAACATTCATCATTTAAAGGTGTATAAATACACTGGCAGAGGCTGTGCATAAGTTACAGTATACACACAAAATCTGCGAAAAGGTAATTCTCTATTTTTACTTTTTAATTCACGATTTTTCTCTAATTGAGTAATATATCATATTTTGTGAGGAAATTTGCAAGCTTAGAAATTTCCATATCTAAGCTAATGTATCTTATTTGTAATGTTTAGTGAAATTTCATCAAGATTTTCTTCACTGGTGAGAGAAGACTGAATTGTCCCATAGCACCATTTATTGTGGACAGTCATGGTTTCACCGGTTGTGGTGGCTATATTTCTTCTCTGGGGGACCCTGTTTCAACCCCCCCAGGCAGCAGCATTCAAACCTCTTTTGCAGGGTGGCTCTGTCACCCATCGAGAAATCACTCATATGGCAATCCTCCGCAAGACAGCAGAAGTGTGCCGTGACATAGCCACTGCTCTGGGACGAGACTTTACACTGGCTGTAAGAAAAGAACATGAGAGTGAACCAACTGAATTGTTCCTAGAACTAGGAAGATATTAGCATTTTAAAGTCACGCAAACTATTAATGAGTAAAAAAGGGTCTCTGATAAACAATCCTTGAAGACACTTTTTATATTTTGTTTTACAACAGAATATTTTGTTTCATACCTCAAATGTGAATTTTGAAACTGCTGATTTTTTTTTAGTTGCTAAGTCTCAAGTTATGCTACACTGATTTGAAACCTGAATAGACAACTGAAGGTAATTTGAGTTATGTTTTTAATAATAATAATAAAATATTCTCCATTTTCCGCACCTCACTTCCAGATAAACAACAGACTGACTGTATCTGCTGTCCAACAAGCCTGCGCAACATCTCCTGATTCATCATCTGCCATCTCTTCACTGGGTTTTTATTCAGCGATAACAGAGATTTATCTAAGCAATGGAGCCATAGATGTAGCGTTTTTTCTGAGTGCGGCGCATCACATTGATAATGAGGCTTTCGGTGAGGGCCGGGACCTCATCACTAGTGGCCTGGCTGCAGTAAAGGCCAGTGTGCGGCAGGGGAGCTTTATCTCTGGTCGAATCACACTGGGGGCTGTGTGTCATACTCTACAGGTACGTATAAAAGGAGATAATAGTAGGGTGGTCTGTAATCTTTTATTTTATTTTTTATTTTTATGCTGGCTTTATACCAGATATATAATTGCGTTACATCCAAAAATATATATCCAAAGTGACTTATATGCATATGTTATCAGTTCATGCATTCACAGGGAATCAAACCCATGTCGTTGCTAGCACCATTTACATCGTTGCCGATTCTCTCTTCTCTTATTTCATTACCTCTTTAACCTTTGTTTTAGCTCTGGTAGTTACAAATCGCGTTCCTCCAAGTGTTTTTTTTTTTATGTACCCTGGGTTTTGACAGATCTGGGGAAAACGGCATTTTCCTATTTTGCATCTTGGTCATGAAACAATAAGCAATTAGATTTTTGAGCATACTTGTATCTAATTATGAATTTAAGATAACCATAAAGAATGCAGTAAAGGAGACATGCAATTGTTTCTTGTAAAATACCTCTGTGTTTAAATCAACGTTGTAGGCCTGGTCTATGTTGTATCATCAATCTCAATTGGACTACCTGATAAAATTAAGGTAAAATAAAAATAATATAAAAAAAAGCATTTTAAAACGGCTATTCAATTTCTTTTCCTTTTTCTTAATTTTTTTTACTTAACTAAGAGTATTTGAACAATTTTGGACACTTGTTTGTTTGAATGAAAATATTTGTATTTCATTGCATAGAAAGCAAAGTTAAACCAAGTAACATTTGCAAACATGATGACAGAGCTTTTTCAGTCCATACAGGTTTAGTTTAACCACCGCAAATGAACTGTATGCGCATGTTCCACTATGTTTGACAACCACAATCTGTATACATACTTTTAGAACGTTGGACAGTATTATTTGTAATATTTGCTTTGCAATGTTTGTGTGCAGGATTTCTATAGCCACAGTAACTGGGTGGAACTGGGAAACACTGCTCCTTTCAGCCCCCTGATCAGACGTGAGCTTCCTCTCAACAATCTAGCAGGTATGACAAAATACAAATACCCTCATTCTACAATTTCCAGAGTGTTTAGAAACTAGTTTCACATTCTTATATTTTATCTGTATGTACAGACCGCAGCACACCAACATGCAAAAGCTGCACTGGGAAAGACTGTAGTGATAACATTCTCCCAGAAATATTGCTGCATAAGAAACTAACCTCAGGGTATTTCAGCTTGGTCTCCTCTACAAAACCTGTGGGTAAGGAAGCTTAGCATCCCATGTGTAGTGTTGATCTGCCTTTCAATTATAACTCCTCTGTATAGGCCTCTCATCACAGTCCACAGGATGTTTGAAATTGGAACTACATATCTATATATGCTGACATAATTTTCTCTCAGGCAAGTGTAGCCATGGTGGCCTTCTTGACAGGACCAGTTATAGAGACCCCACCGGAGGTATCAACAAGGATGACATCAGCTCAAGTCACGGCTTCCTTCATCAGCGTGCCGCTGAAATGGCCATCAATGCTACTATGGAACTGCTGCAAGACATCCGACTGGCCACAGGCAACCAAGCCTTTCTTCGGTACACATACCTTCTTTTTACACCACTCTTTGAGCTAAAGAGAAAAAAAGAAACATTTAAGTCCTTCTGAAAAGTTCATATTTACGAGGTCAGTTGAGTTCAAGTACTTTGGTCAAAATAATATGGCGATGTACCATTTCTGCCTAAAATTAAGCTCGATTTTTTAACTCTACCCAAGTGAAAAAAGTATATGTTATTGGGTTTCACTTTATTTTGATGGTCCCTTTAACACATTCTGTTGTCTATAAGTAACATTGTACCTACATGTCAACTAACTCTCATTAGAGTATTAGTAGAGTATTAGTAGACTGGTAGGGTAAGAATAAGATGACATGTAGTTGCAAAGTTACTTATAGTCAGTAGAGTGTCTGTTGGAGGAGCAACAAAATAAAGAGTTTGCAGATATTAAGCAGACACTCTGTTAATACTCTAATGAGAGTTAGTTGACATGTAGTTGCAAAGTTACTTATAGTTAACAGAATGTTCAAAAGGGACCATCAAAATAAAGTGTTACCTGTTATTGTATTTGAAATATATTCCCTTTTTCATTGCAAATATACTAACAAAAATTGTACTATCTTTAAATATATTAAAAGTATATCAGCATCATGCTTTTACATATTTTCACAATACCACTTTTAACACACTTAATATATTAATATAATATACACTTTAAATAATTGTACTTTAGTTTATTTTCTAACAATATATCTTATAAAAATATGCATGAAGTGAAATGTGTATTTATTTGCACTTTATAAAAAATATATTTTAGGTATATTTTAACTGTGCTGGAAATGATCATTCTAACAATGCATTGAAAGTATACTTTCAAAATACATTATAGTATACAATAGTATTTTGTACAAAGTATAGCTAAGTATTATTTGTCTAATAATGTGCATTTGTCATGGGCAAGTTCACTAATGTAGCGCCGTTGTGATTCGGGAGACCCGAGTTTGAGTCCTGGCTCGTGGACCTTCGGTAGACCCGAGTTTGAGTCGTCTTTCTGTCTGCAATTGTGCTGCATTCACTCACAAAAATAAATGTTTTATATATTTACGGTAGGAAATTTACAAGATATCTTCATGGAACATGATCTTTATTTAATATCCTAATGATTTTTGGCATAAAAGAAAAATCGATAATTTTGACCCATACAATGTGTTGTTGGCTATTGCAACAAATATACCCGTGCTACTTGTGACTGGTTTTGTGATCCAGAGTCACAATTTGTAATGTACTTGTAACAGAAATAAAGTACACTTTCATATCACTAATCAAGCCACAGGCATATACTTAAAGTATACTTAGTATACTTGAAGTTGTTCAAATTTAGTACACAAAAGTACACTAAATACACTTAAAGTTATGCTTTACTATGATTTAATTACAACTAAAATATATTTCGTACAAAATTAGTTGTTCCAAAATAGCACACTTCAAGTTAACTAATCATTAACACACTTGAATTATACTAAATTAGTCTGGCTGCAAGTATACTTAGCATATATTTTATTTTTCACCAGGGTATTCTTTTATAAAATGATGAATGAAGAAATTGACCATCTTCTGAAAGAGTACTGAATTTGGTCAAAACACATGCGAAGAAGATGCAGAAACTAGTGATCTCATATGTAATATTATGTATATGTAAAATAACGTGGCCATCAACATTTCACAGCATATAAATTAAAACTGCTAATGTTACTGAATAGCCCCTCTCACACAGAGATTCCAGAAAATACACGGATAATGTGTCACAGGATTTGTCCAAGGATCGTTTGATTTTGGTTCATTGGTCGGAATCTGTGAGTGCGTTCACACACATCCCGTAAAGATCCCGTGTTTGCGTTCACACAGAAGGCACTCTAGCAATTTTACGGCAATTTCCTGGGATCAACGCGTTGCGTGAAAGGGGCTGATGAAATGTCGACCCAGGATGAGCTACAGGACTGTGCAAGCATTAGGGGTGTTGATGGACTCAATCTACTCCATCTGTTTTTTGATCATCGTTCTGAATCTGATCCGGATGTCTTTGACAAAAACGTGATTTTCTCAGATTTTGCTCAAAATGCTAAATTCAAGTGTTGATAAAAAAGAATGAATGAAGATAGAATAAAGCGCTGGTGGGGAAAGAGCTAACAATTAACTTCCAAATGCTTTACTTGAGAATGATGAGCGGCAAGAATTGATTAGATTTCCAAATTCCTGCATTAGGCTTCTTCGACTCTCTGCCACATTAAAAGTGTGTACTGTTAGGGGATTTAAAGTTAAAGACCCAAGGACCAGATATGATAATTAAGACCCGGAGTCAGAAGTGGAGTCAATTTAAGACAAGAGTCAGAATTATAATAAATTAAAGACAATTTTTACTGAAGATAGTTTTAAGTAGTGTCCAATGAGTGGACACTATAGGTTCCAATGACCCCTGTGACCATAGCTGTCAGGGTACCCCAGCAAAATGTCTCGGTTACATATGGTAACCCTCGTTCCCTGAGGGAGGGAACAGAGACGCCACGTCGAGACTGACGAATAGTCAATATTCTGTTGATTTTGATCTTACATATAAGTGTTATACATCATTCGATCCTGTTACGTGTCTATTTTTGTGTATACTCACAATAAAAACAAAGTGTTGTGCTTTTTGCCAAATAAAGAAAAATAAGCATGTTGCGAGTTCTGCCTTCTCTCTGTCAGTGAAGTCTATTCTCAAACGCGTCCGAAAATGAACTGTAACTCACACAGGAATGAGTGATATGTCTTTATAAAGCTTGAATTCTCTTCTTTTAAATTAAGTAATTTATATTTTTAAAAAAACCCAAATATTCTCTGTTTATTTAATCTGTATGAAAAGAGAGAGATGTCAGTCGTTCTCCGTTCAGCTCATTATAGCTCATTAAGTGCTAATTTGATCACGCCCACGGAGCGCGCGCTATTCAAACGCAAATGATCTGAGACAGGGGTGTCCAATCCTGCTCCTGCCGATCGACTGTCCTGCACAGTTCATCTCCAACCCTAATCAAACACACCTGAAGCCACCAATTAAGGTCTTCAGGATCACTTGAAAATTAAAGGCAGGTGTGTTTGATTAGGGTTGGAGATGAACTGTGCAGGACAGTCAATCGGCAGGAGCAGGATTGGGCACCCCTGATCTGAGGCAATCCATGCAAACGTGTCAACGCCCACATCAGCTCGATAGAACACACCAAGTTTAATCAGACTCATGCACTTTGCGTTGTCTTGCTTCACTATGAGGAATAATCCTGGGAAATTTACCTCAGAATTGCTGGTTTAGTTTCACTTCGAGGAGCAACGGATCCAGCTGAGGACTGTGAATAGTAAGTTCTTTATTCTTAAGTGCTTTGTTCTAATCGCGATATGCAATAGTGTCTGTAAACCGCAAAAAGACTGTTTAAATATGAATCGCGTGTCTGTGTGAATGAATGAACAGCACAGATGTTTACTTCAGCTGTAGGAAACAACAGCGTGTATCTGTGCCGTTCATTCACACTTGCACTTACATTAGTAAACGTTATTTTTACATGAACACATCTACTAGTTTAGCTTCAGTGCCGTCGCAGGTGGGGTGCGAGGCCCTGTGCGAACTTGAAATGCGAGGCCCTGCTCTTTGATGTGTATGCTCAATTGCGTATGAATTACAGTCACACGGACGTAGCTGTTCTAATTCTATTGCACGCATAATCTTGCTGCAATACGTTTTCATCAAGTAGAATAATACAGCATAATCATGCACATAGTCTCAGCTATGACTTTTTGCTATTTATTTCAGAGGGGAAAAAAAAATCAACTATGCAACCACGAGTGGTTTTACATCAAGTCAGCTCGAGAATTTTAATCGAGAATCCGCCTATTTCAATAACGTGTATCTTAATGGTCCAGTGGTAGAACTTTCGCCAAGCGTGTCAGAGGTTCTCGGTTCGAATCCCTTCACGTATGGTTTTATTTTTCTCGTATAACGTTAGTTTTTTTTCTTCTCATCAAAACCGATTATGTTAATCAGTGGTTGTATATCAAGCAGGGACACATTTGTGTGCATTATGTTAGAGTATCCACAACGGATTGAAGCGCGCGTCCAAATGAAGACAGTGCGGCGTGTGTGCAATTAAGCCACACGAGAAAACACAGTCTCCGCGCCACTGATCGCAGCGGCAACGAGCACTTTGATCACTTGATTTAAAAAACACATTTCAGCGCTAGATCTTCTCTTATTTTAAAAAAACGAACGAAATGAATGCTCTGCCAGTTAACTGGATATGTTTTATTTATTTGTAGAATTGTTACATTCGTGCCGCGAGATGTTTTAAAAAGTGGTGAAAAAAAACAACAACAAAAAAACAGCAGGATTGCGAGGCCCCCTATTGGCGCGAGGCCCTGTGCGGTTGCACAGTTCGCACAGTCTATGCGACGGCTCTGTTTAGCTTTTACCAAAGTATGCTATACTGAGATGAGTAAAAATCGACTGAAATATGTTGAAATAAAATGTCTTTGTATAAGCAACGTATTAAACTGCAAATTAACATTTATATGCTAATATATCATAAAACGATATGTTACAGACGAAATGTGAATGTTTAGACAAGATTTCGTTGATTCGTTTTGGATAGATTATAAAGTTTTTACTGTAAAAAAAAACTACTGTCACATCAAGTAAGCTTTTGTTTGCCAATTTCTGCTCATATGTTAAATAAATAGTATGTGATGTTTTGTCAAAAATAAAGTAGGTATATTGAATTATCAACTAAGATGTTATTATAGTGTTTGTTCCAATATTCAAACTAATGAATCCTTGACTTTGAAATGCTTATGATAAAATGTATAATTAAAAAAAAGAAAGATTACACTTGAAATATTGTTAAAATTGTAATTGTTGTTGATTTACATGTGAAAACTTTTTAATAAAATGTATTAAACATTATATTACAATAAAAAATATATTTACAAGGTAGATGTAAGCAACATCTTAAAGGGTAACTAAACCCTTAACCAACTTTTTTTAGTTAATGATCTGTAAGAATGGGGCTTTATTAGTGCTGTTCATTGATTGAAGTAGTTTTTTTGACATTTGTGTTTAAAGTGTTTTAATTTTACAAAATATGGTGTAAAAACGTCTGAGTGCTGCCCTCTTCAGGTTGAACAGTGGCTACTGCAGTTGAATTTTCCTATTGGAAGTTGTGGTACCCTCTGACGTCAGAGAGTACCAGTTAACCACGCCCTTGCCTGCAGAGATATGTCACAGATGCACGCCCCCTCTCCACTGGGCTCTGCCTACTTTTCCAGCATTTTTCAAATATTGCCAGTGGGTGGAGTCAGGCTCTGACCAGGGGTTTAGTTACCCTTTAATAGGTCAATATAAGCCTTCTCATTAAATTATTTATTATAATTTTTTATTAGTGACACATTTGGGGAGAGGATATATTCCAAAACTTTCTGAAAATACAGTATGAGAATTAACTGCATAGTTACTAGAAATGTTTACCTTGGATATTATACAATTTGCATGCATACAAAATAAGTCCTCACATTCTTTCTTGTGGTACCCAGAGACACACCTGAATGAAAGGCTCATTATGCAGGTCATTGTCTTCTCAAGTGTGAATCACATCACTATTCATGATCATTCACGCCCCCACGCATATTGCCTTTTCAGACAAAACGTGTCTTACAAAATTTAAATCAATGTATTGTTTTATGTGAATGATTAGGCAGGATGATTTTCAGATCATTTTGAAGCAAAAACTCTAGGCGACAACATCTAGCCTATTAGTCAAAAGTCTTGTGGACACATTTTTCAATAACCATGCATAAACATTATTTTCTCATAAATACAAACATGTACATACATGTTGCTCACATATTATGGTAGCCCTGTTTGTGCTAAATAGAGTGTAATTACACCTTTGCCATTAATATGTTTATAAGCAACTGAAAAAAAGCACAAATGTCAGGGCATATGAAAACATCTCAAGGACCCCAAAAACCCCTTGGTCCCCAGGGGTTAAGGAACCGGAGCTTGTCGGTCTCCCTCATGTCGGCCAGACACAGCCAGAGGTGGCGTTCCTGGACCACCAAGGTGGACATCGCACGACCCACCGACCGTGCGGTTACCTTCGCGGTACAACGTTCCTGGCAAACTTGGGGATCGTGACCACCCTTGTGCAGGACCTTCAGTGCCTTGGCCTGATGGACCTGCAGCAACGCCATGGCGTGCATGGCAGAGGCAGCTTCCCCACAGGCCTTGTAAGCCTTGCCGGTTAAATCCGACGAGTACTTACAGGCCCGGGAAGGAAGACACGGTTCTCCGCGCCAAGTGGAGTTATTGCACAGCTGCATAGCAACGGCCCGTTCCACTGGCGGGATACTCGTGTATCCCTTAGCTCCCCCGCCATCAAGGGTGGTGAGGGAGGAGGAGCCACCGGAACGGTTTCTGGCAGTAAAAGGTGCCGTTCACGTCCCCGTAAGCTCCTCATGCACTTCCGGGAAGAAAGGCACTGGGGTGGGTTGCTGAGAACCAGCACGTGCCACCCCGAGATACCAATCGTCCAACTTCGAGGGTTCGGGACACGGTGGAGGGGTCCACACAAGCCCGATCTTGTAGGCGGCCCGGGAAAGCATGGCCATCATCTCCGGGTCCGTCTCGGGCACCGCTGACACACCCAAAGGAGGTAGCGGCACAGAGTCGCCGTCCGCGAAGAAGTCTGACCCACCCTCCGATGCAGCGATCGACATCTGGTCGTCACGGGGAGCACCAAAGGAGACTCCAATGGAGGCTCAACTGGCTGCGGAGCATGAGAGGGGTGAGGGCTCCTAGGGGGTTGGTTCCCCGAAGGAGACGCGCTCACCGTAATCCTCAGGTCTCCCATGTCATTGCCCGAAGCAACCCTCTGAGGGGGATTGGATCGAGGCAGAGGCGAGGGGACTCCACCCCTTTACAGGAACGAGAGTCTCAACTGCAGCTCCGTGATGGTCATCTTCCCACAATCGGTACATGACTTATCCACAAAAGCTGCCTAAGCGTGTTCAATGCCCAGACACATGAGGCAGCGATTGTGACCATCCCGTGATCCCAGGTAACGACCGCATCCAGAAACACACAGATAGAATGTCATCTTTAAAAAGACGCGTTCTATCTGTGTAAGCTCTTGTAGGGACTGCTCTCAGGGGAACGGCCACCGCAAACACAGACAGGAATGTGCACCTGTCTGTGTGCTGTCTCTCTGTTGCTGGTCTTACCAGCCATGAAAACGGCCATTGAGCGCTAACAGCTTTTTTGTTTTTGCTCAGTTTGAAAAAACAAAAAATGTATTGGCTTGTTTTAGTTTCACTCGAAGTAGATTGGCCTCTCTAGCGAGATTCCTATTTGTCGGTCTCGACGTGGTGTCGACTGACCGACCGAAAGGGAACAGATGTATGTACACATGCTGAAGACCTTTCTCAAACAAAACGAGTCCATAATTCCTGGCATGGGCCAGTCCCTTCAGTCACCTCTCAGATATTTAATACAGACATTAGAGAATACATGAAAATAATATTTCACACTGGTAACTTTTCACACACAAAGTAACATCTAGAGAAGTCATTCAACTCATGTGGTATTTTGAAGGAAAACTATTGATTAATACCTTGATTTTAATCACTGTAGCAAATTAGCTCAAAATAAATATGAATAATCAATCATAACTTGTAATAATTAATTATGAATATTTGGATCAGTTAATAGAATTAATTTTATGTAGTAAAATTAATATTACAATCAATCAACCTGTTCACCCTGTTGAACACTCATTGTTAATTATTTATTAATTCTAAGAAATGTTCAAATGTCTTTCTTACTGTACAGTACTACTAAGGAGCCTGTAGTCAAAATCTAAATCGTAAAATAAACTTTGTTGCAAGCAGAGAATCAGAACCAAATACGTATTGTGCACAAGTTTTATTACTAAATCACAAGCATAACTAATCTAAATACACAACATACAATCACACATACTTGTGTATAATGGTACGTGACAGAATGAAACCGGAAGCAGGAAATGGAACTATGGAAAAGATCCATTTAACTATGAAAAGAACCATCAGCTTATTATTTTCAGAGCACTTCATTAAATGTATACTTGCATAGCCATTGCAGTGAAAGCATTTTGTGAAGTTCCTGAGGAAGGATTTTGATGGTTCCATGAGTCTCAATCGATTTCTTCTGTGTTGAATGAAGAAATGGTGATGAACTTGCATGGTTTGTTTGACTCTGTCCGCATGGCTGGAGTGCAGATTGTGTCTTGCCGGCCCAGGGCCGAATTTCATTCCTAAGAGTGGGCTTTAAAGCTTATTTGTTAAATGTAATAAATAGTTATGTGTCCGATTGTCTCAGTCATTACATCACTCATTAGATATATAGAAGCAGCAGTGGATTCCAGAATCCACCCCTTCAGTACGTCTGCTTAGAACCTGACGGGTCGCTAAACTTTTCCACGTCAAAGACCATTTTTATAAATATGAAAGTTGGCATGGATTTTAGAGTATGCCATTTCTGCTGATGCTGTGGATACACAGAGTTCTTTAGTTATGTTGTGGCAAAAACAATAATTAAACAATCATCATCACTGCATAAGAGACACCAAGAATCAAATTGTATTTAAAAGATATTTATTCTCCTCCATGAGGCTTAGTCACAAAATCACAGCAGCTACCCCGTGACGTGAGCAAGACCTGACACCCAGCCCAGGAAATTCCCTTCTTATACTCATCCTTCAAGGTCTTTTCTCTGTAGTTTTCCACTCACCCAGCATGGCTACATCACATTTAGAATAGAATGACCCCTCTAACCCCCCTTGGCTAAATTATCTTCCGTACCTAAAGAGTTAAAGGTTCTTAACCATTTGTCTTACTGTGTGTGTCTTGCTTACGCCAGGTGCACAAACATACATATATCCTGTTCACATTCCACAATATAGACATGTGACACATTATGTTGCAATATATGTTGAAGATCAATGGAAATACATTTTTCCATTACAGTTATAACGCCCCTAGAGTCACACATTTATACGGCCAGTCTTATTTGTTTCTTTCTTTCTCTCTCTCAGATTGATGGGCCTCAGTCAGACCTCAGTTCTGGCTTTTGTGATTGACACCACAGGCAGTATGTCTGATGACATTGAAGAAGCCAAGAGAGTGTCCTTCAGTATCATAGACAGCAGGAGAGGAACACCGAAAGAACCTTCAGAATACATTCTAGTCCCATTTAATGATCCAGGTAGTAATCTTGTCTCTATATTATCCAGTTTTCCCCCCAACAAAGGGCAAAAAAGCAAAGGAGGCAGTGCCTCAAAACATTGAATTTGAATGACAAAATAATCAACAATCAACAGTAAAAAAAGAAAGAAAGAAATAAAGAAATATGAGATTTAATATTCTATAGACTACACATTTTTATGATAGCTTATATGCACTCACTGTGACACAGTGATGACACTCACTGTGGCGTGGTAACGCTGTGATTGGCTGATCATGCGGTCAACATGAATGCCTGCCCATTATGTGTGTGTGCAAATGAGCCTGAATGCATCAAACATTCATTGAGACATTTGTATCAAGTGAAAATGGATGGAATAATTAGTAAACTATTCACCCATTCGGACATTTTGTTCGTGTTCAAATCTAACTTGCAATGACTAGAACATGAAATGATCTGTGAGTGAGTTGCTTTTTATGGAATATTTTAAAAGTACATCATCAATACAAGTGTGATGTGACGTGATCTGAATGATAGCTGAACAATAGTTAGTGGAAGTAAATTATGTAAAGATATTCAAAATATTTCTGTTAGATTATTATTAAATTATTCATTTTAAATGATGTAAAACATTATTGTTTCTGTAGTGTTCTGTGATGTGTTTGTGTCATACAGATTTTGGACCTCTGACAAGGACTGCAGATGCAGATATTTTCAAAGCGAGAATCAATTCCCTTACAGCATCTGGTGGAGGAGACTTTCCAGAGATGTGCTTGTCAGGACTGCTGGTGTGTGTGTGTGAGTGTGTGTGTGAGTGTGTGTGAGTGTGTGTGAGTGTGTGTGTGAGTGTGTGTGTGTGTGTGTGTGTGTGTGTGTGTGTGTGTGTGTGTGTGTGTGTGTGTGTGTGTGTGTGTGTGTGTGTGTGTGTGTGTGTGTGTGTGTGTGTGTGTGTGTGTGTGTGTGTGTGTGTGTGTGTGTGTGTGTGTGTGTGTGTGTGTGTGTGTGTGTGTGTGTGTGTGTGTGTGTGTGTGTGTGTCTTTTGGAGAGTTTTGTAAACCTTTATTTAAACTAAGAAAAACACTCCTATTCACATTGATACAGTATATACAATTATATTACTGATACAATTATTGTGAATATCACAGCTGGTTTGAGCTTTGTCTGAGATAAAGCCAGAATGAGAAATTAATAATATCTCGAGGTCTTCTCATCTTGTTTTTTTTTCAGTTGGCACTAGCAGGTGCTCCTCCGTCTTCAGACATTTTTGTTTTCACCGATGCTTCAGCAAAGGACAGGGAATTAAAAAGCACCGTTCAGGCCATGATAGAACGCACCAAGTCAACAGTGAGTGCCTGCAGAACACTTCTACGTCATTGCTGCTAATTTGTAACTGACACTCTCTGCAATTTCTCTCTGCCCTCCAGGTCACTTTCATGTTGACTGACCCCTTCTCATTCCGTAGAAGACGGGATGTCTCACAATCTCAACAGTTTAATTCAAGATCAATTCCTCAGTCAGACATACAGCTGTACAGAGACCTGGCTCAAATTTCAGGTGGACAGACCATAGAGGTCCCAAGGGCTACACTGTCTCAGGCCACTGCAGTCATTACGGATGCATCTACCTCCGCCCTGGTATGTTCTGACAATGACTAATGTATGTGTATATATATATTTATATATTAGGGATGCACTGATACCGAGACCAGTATCGGTATCAGTATTGGGATAGAGAATTGTCACAACCAATTCGTATACAAATTCATACAAATGAGTAAAAGATGGCTAATTCGTACAAATTCTTATGACCTCACTCGTACAAATTTGTACGATTTGTCTAAACACCAGTGATGAGTAGGTTTAGAGGCGGGGTCAGGGGTAGGTCATTCGTACGAATTCATACGAATTGGGCAACTCGTAAAATATGTACGATTCAGCAAAAATCTTCCAAATTCATACAAGTGAGGTTTTATGAATTTGTACGAATTAGCCACCTCGTAAAATTCTCACGAATTGCCGTGAGATCGGGTTGGATATTTCACTGGTATCTAAACATTTGAACAACTGACCCAATCCTTAGCACTGAGCCTGCTGGAACAGCTCTAAATATGAGCTGTGCAATTAAATGATAAAATAGGATAGAGCAATAGAATGAACAGTGAAAGTAGCAGTAGCTCATAGTCATACAATACATTTAAACATGCTTAGCCTAACCCTTTCGCACGTACGATCACACCGGTGTGATCAGTCTAGGCTGGTCCCTGGAGCGTACGATCACACCGGTGTGATTAGAACGGTCAGTGCATCACGTGATCAACTGCTAAATTCAAATGTGCTTTCGCGCGTTGGCTGGCGCTGAGCCAAAGACAGGCGTGCTCAGAGCTGTCATATATCACAACTTTTCAGTGTTTTCAACCACATAATGTTTATTTTAGGTTTTGACATATAAATTCACATAAGTACTAAAAAAACAATACATTTAGAGTTTATAAAATACACACTGATGTCTATGGATTTGCTAAACAAATTAAGCCAACTAATATGATTCATATTCTTTTGGTTTCTCTACCCAATATATTTAAAAGTAAAAAATGCAGTTAAAATACAGATATCAGCAAGTACCAAAACTGAAAGTATCGGTATCGGACTCGTTCTGGAAAAAGTTTAATTTTTATTTGTTTCAATTTGGTGGTTGGAATTTTGCTGTGAAACACGGCAACATTGAAAACGTCTCTGTGTTTCTTGAAGGTGACTGTTCTTCAGGTCGTGAGAAGTCCAGCCATTGCAGAAAATTTTTCTTTTGTGTTGGATCCATCTCTGTCCAATGTGACTGTGTATGTCACCGGAGACTCTCCCGTCTTTACCCTCTACAGCCCTACAGGTGAGCCAACGCACCTCGGACATTGTGTGTTGATGGTATGAGGGTTTTATTTTCTCCAAGACAAAAATCCAGATGCCAGAATCATTGTTAAAAATAAGCTATGCTTCTCCTGACTTTCAGGTGTGTCTCAGTCAGATTCAGTGGCAGATGGTCCTCTGGGTAGCATCCTGACTGTTGGGAATTTAAGGAGAGTTACACTAAACTCTGACAACCAGACAGGGATGGAATGGAAGATCAGCATTAACTCTGCAACTTTCTACAGCCTTAAAGTCACTGGTAAGTGGTTTTAATCTGCCAGATATGTAAACCATTGTTATTTATTTTTTTATCAAATGTATTAATATAATATCATTTATGTTTAATCTTGATTTTAGTTTAAAACAATGGTTTTGAAAAGAAAATCAGTCAAATGTTTTCATTTTGAAGATTGCAATAATGTTGCATCTTGCAATAGTTGTGCTACTTTCACTATATTTTAATTGTGACTACAGGTCAGAGCTCTGTGAACTTTCTCTTTAACTTTGTGGAGCAGTCAGAGGGAGGTGACATCACACCGAAAGCCAATCGTCCATTCATTGGTATGATATCACCTTTTTTTCTTTTTTTCTAATATTTCCTCTTGATTTTTTTTAGACAGTTGATTATTGATTTATTTCTTTTGACACTACCGGTCAAAAGTTTTGAGTCTGTAATATTTAAAAAATGTTTTTGAAAGAAGTCTCTTATGCCCACCAAGGCTGCTTTTATTTGATAAAAAAATAACTACAAGTATACTACAAACAATAATATTGTTTTATTATAAATATATATTATTACAATTTATAATAACTGTTTTCTATTTTAAAATAATTTAAAATGTAATTTATTCCTGTCATTGTAAAGCTGAATTTTTTTGCATCAGTGGAACATGATCCTTCCGAAATCTTTCTTAAAGCTACACTGTGTGAAATTTTCCCCCATCTAGCGGTGAAATTGTATGTGACTACCCAGTGAATATTAGTTTCTGTTCCTTTCAATTTCGAGGGCGTTTTAACTCCTAGGGTGGCCGTATTATTCCAAGATTAACATGGCTTCCAGTTCGACTTCGTCCAATTGCGCCTTTAACACTAGAAGTGCCAGAATTCCATAACTACTAGAACTGCCGCAAGCGGTCATTTTGACCGCTAGATTCAAAACAATATATATCTTTAATGATAAATAGCCAATTGAGAGATTAATTCATTTATTGAATTAGGATATCTTTTAAAAACAAAACAACACCAAAATGTACATTTAAACAAGTTTAATTATACATTTATAAATAATAATAAAATTTGTAGCCTACCGCAATTATCGCATATTCACAACAGATAGGCTACATTTCCATATCCATTCAACATAACTCAGAACAAGATAATAACAGCTGAAAGTATCATAATTAATTATAAAATATTTTATTTTAATATAATAACAGAAAAAATAGGCTAATAGAAAAAAGCTGGAAACGAGCTGATCTAAAACAAAACAATGAAGAATCAAGAAGGAAGAATAGGCTACAGAAACATAAAAACACTAGCCTATATTACAAATTGTATGTTAACTATTTACATCAATATAGTGCTATTTAAGCTTCACAGTCAAGGCAAGTGACCTCTCTTCTCCTCGCACAATTTCCACACACGGGTTTGCGGCATTTGCAGCAGGTGTCGTGGGTTTTGTTTTTAATACAGCTTTTCCGAACCTGGCACTGCCTCCGCTTTGGTGTCTGCTGCGGTGGTTGCTTCTGCTGCTGACTGGAACCTTGTGCCTGGAACTGCAACACTGCTCCTTTCTCCTCCATGAACTGTGCTCTCAGCTCCTCTGCAAGTTGCTGCATGAACTTCCTCCGAGGTAATTTGCTGCTGGTGCACTCCTTGAAGAGGATGTGGGCATTGATCCCAGCCAGGTCAAGGATGTTATAAAACACAGCGACTGGCCATCTACGTGTACCGCCTTTCACCGAGTATCCCCTTGCCATCTGGTCTAGGACGTCCACGCCGTACTTGGTGTTATTATAGTACGTCACCGACTCGGGCTTTGCCTTCGGCCCATCGGTGATGCCCACGCTTGTGTGCACGGAGCTCAAAATACACACATTCTTCCGCGGCTTTCCCTGGTAGATGGTGAGCGTTGCGTCAGCACATTTCAGCACCTTTGTGCTGAACAGCTCCGCTTGTTCTTTCGCGGAAGGGGGCAACTCACGTTTCGTTTTCCCCACGGTGCCAACCAGGCTGGTCTTCTTTGCCTGTAAGGCGGTGGCCAGTTTGAGCGACGTGAAGAAGTTATCCGTGGTGATATTTCTTCCCTTCCCAAGGAATGGCTCCGCCAGTCTCAGCACCACACTCTCTCCCACAAGCTGACCTCTGCTCCGCGTCTCCTCCTTTCCCAGATACGGAGCCCCGTTCAGCATATATTTGGTTTGTACATCTGCAGCCAGCCAAAATTTGATGCCGAATTTATCAGGCTTATTCCCCATATACTGTATAAATTTGCACCGGGCCTTGGTGGGGAACAGCTGCTCATCAATTGTGATGTCGGCACCGGGCTTGTAGCAGGCTATGCTGTTCTGAATGAACTTGTTCCAAGTGGCCGACACCAGGGCAAACTTGTCATCCTGCAGGCGCACACGTCTGGTGTCCTTTTCATCGAACCGCAGGAATCTCATTATCTCCCTGAAGCGATTTCTGGCCATGGTTTCCTTGAAAAATGGAAAGCCCCATTTTTCTGACCACATGCTGTCTAACTCCATGTTTTTTGCACCTTGTGCGCCACGGATATATAGCAGGGCTATGAAGGCTTTTAGTTCAGCCACTGTGAGTTTCCATGAGCTGTCACCACGATGCCGATGTGCCTCAGCCACAGTGCAGTCCCTGATATGCTTCAGCATTCCATCATCAAACACACACAAGAAGGCAGTGAGCGCATCTTCGATGTTGCGCTTGGCATGCGCTGTTGGGCCAGCAGCTTCAGTCAGGACATTTTGGCTCTGCCTTCTCCCTGGACGTTCAGTTGACTGAAGGACCGTCCACACCGTCCCATCCTTCCCTTTTTCCACAGCCGTCTCTGTCTCTAAGGGCGGACTGAGCACAGTTGGCTCAAGAGCAGGAAGGACTACAACTGGTCTGGGAGGGCCTATAACAATAATAATAGCATATTAAAATAGCTATTTTAATATAAAACTACTTTTTGCGTAGGCCAATAAAATGTAGAAGTGCCCATAGGGCTGTAACGATACACCAAACCCACGATTCGGTTCGAATAAAATAAATAAATTAAATATATATATATATATATATATTAATAAATATATAAATATAAATATATTAAATAGAATGGCTAAAATAAAAAAAAAATGGCCAAAGCTATAACACTTCTGTTTACTTTGCAACAACTGTTGAAAAACAAACTAAACTAAACTAAATTAACATGTAAACATTTATATATATATGAAACATTGATTAAAATGAACATATAATTAATACAAAACGAAATTCTCTTTAAAGAAAGGCTTCATGCTTTCTGTTTGAGGTCTCTGTGAAAGTTTTAATGCAATATTTAGTGCCGCATTCAGAGCGCTCAAGTCCGTAACATTGTTTTTTCCTCATAAATGTGAACTTATGTGAAAAAAAAAAAATATATATATATATTATGTTCTGTGGAGAGCCAACCCTTCTTCATCAGGTGAGAAGTATTACTTTTGGTTTGCGCAGTGTAATGCACAGAATTACTAAAAAAATATTTTGCCACCTATTTTTTTTTTTTTTTTCACCGTAACGCATTTGTATTTCCCTCATATTAAATTTAAAATCCATATTTAGACTTAGCCTATATTTTTCTAATGTTTTGTAATATTTTTCTTTATGATATATAAACAGAAGTTTCAATATATTAGTATTAAATTTATATTTCAAGTTTTGACTGCAAATGTCACGTCCATAAAGCTGGAATTGCCCAACTTTAAATAATTTATCCTCAACTAGTTTTGTGGTGTAGGTCTACGTATTTTATTATGTTAATTTCAAATAATACTAATAGTAGGCCTAATTTGAAGATGTGGTAGCATTAGATCTGGACGGGAAGGATAACTCTGGGAATTGTTATCCTTCCCTACAATAATAATTGTATTCTTCTTTCTCACACCGCGACACAGGTTCGTGGCTCTGAGTATCGCGATTTCAGTTTTATTTTGCGTATCGTTACAGTCCTAAGTGCCGGTACAGTGAGTACCGCCCCACTTCGGGCACTGAGCAAAACACAGAGCAGCGGAGCTCACCAGGATCATCTGACATGAGCGGAACATCTGGATCCGCCGTGTCTGATGATAGCAGCCGCCTCTTTTTCCTTGATGTGGACTCGGACTCTGAATCACTCTCTGATGATGAGGAAATGATTTCGTGCACCCAGGAAACGTCACTGTCACTTTCCACATCCGATTGTTCCCCTGCATCCGAATCATCACTCTGTAAGTTCTGAAGCATCTCCAGGGCCATGGTTCCAGTCATGTTCCTCTTCATTCGCTCATTCATTTTAGACATTTTATTTTAGCCTAGCAATATTGCCGATAACGTAGTTATATATTATTAGCCTAATATACTTGTTGTATGTAGAAATTAGCATATACGCTAACTCCTAGGACCGTTACTGACCTTTTCTGTTGACAGTGACAGAGACAAAGGTCAACCGCGGGAAATTTAACAAAAGAATACCGCGAAATTGAGTGCGGTCAATTTGACCGTTTATGGCCGAAATAGGTAAATATGTTCTTTTTTTTTTTTGCCTTATGTGTAATAAATATGAAAAACATTTCAAACGAAAATACACACACTTTTAGGAAAAGTCAGGTACCAGCAGGATTTTATTTATTTTTTCCACAAAGTTATTGCAGATATAAAATTCAAAACGGTCAAAATGACCGCCATGGCAGTTCTAGTGTTAAAACTATCACCTGTGATCCGTCGCAGCACAGATTTATGTTACAAGGTAAACAATACTTTTTCACCATTGACGTGAGGAAAAGTAACGCAAGTTATACTAGAGGTCGTTCTGGCGTTATGCACAACTATGCTATAGTTAGACAAGCAACTATAAAACTTCGAATTTACACAAATAGGCTGGATTACCTGTCGAGAAGAAAGCAGGCAACTTCGGCGTCCGTTTTGAAATCTTTGCTCCTCATGAGCTCTTTCCATCTGGGAAAAGTTACTCCAGTATTGACTTTGGTCTTGCTGATTTGCCTGTCGCGTTGACGTTTTAATTCTCTCTTTCGCTTCCTTGGCGACTCTGCTACATGTCCTCGAAAATAGGCGTGATCCTCCATCAGCAATCTTTCAAATCTGCCGGCAGTCGCGAGTAATCTCCCCTCGCATTCGTCTCTGTGTCACTGAGTGTAAAGCGCGAAAGGCGAAGCTTGAATTTACAGGTATGTCCCTCTTTGGCTAATGTAGTTTCAAGATGGAGGGGCAACATGGCGACCGGCATTCGAACCCCTCACCCGTATGTACTTTCAATGGCAGATTATAAATTTACGAGAATACTTTATTACTTGAAAAAAGTAAATATACATTAATGAGCACATATATTTTTGAAAGAACTAAGTGTTTTTTGCTAAGAATCAACTAAAAAAATTACACAGTGTAGCTTTAAGAAACATATTTGATTATCGATGTTAAAAACAGTTGTGCTGCTTAATATTTATTTGGATTTCATTATAATTTTTTTCAGAATTTTTTGATGAATAGAGAGTTCATTGTGTGTTTTTATTCTGTCCTTGCTGAATAAAAGTATCATTTAAAAAAAAAAAAAATCTTTCTGATGCAAAACTTTTGAACAGGAGAGTATAAACATGAAGAACTATCTTTATTTTTTAGTTTTTAGTGTCGTCAATGTGAATGAAAAAATGTTTTCTTTAATTGTTGATCAGGTCGGAAAGCTACTTTGTTTGTCACTGTGACCGGAGGAGATTCAGTCACTGTGACTGATGTGCTTCTAGTTGAAGCTTCAGGATCTGATGTTGTTAATGGAACCATCAAAGCAGTGGGAGCGACAGACTTCCTGGTGAATGTAGACAGAATCCCAGAGGGAGCATTTGTGGTCCAACTTAAAGGACTGTTGAATGACTCAACTCGATCTTTGCCTAGTCAATTCCAGAGACAGTCACCCACACAGCAAAAAGGCTCTAGAGTTACCATCACGGTGAGCTTAAGGGGATAGTTCAGCAAAAAAACATTGTCACATGATTTTTATATAAGTTTAGTATGAGCAGCACAGAATTCAAATATATGCAAAATACATTGACTATATTTCTAACCATATTACCATTTCACTTCTCAGGCCCAACCAAATAGCACTATAGAGCCTGGAATTCCTTTCGATCTCAACTTTACATTGGTCAATAATGCTACAGTGAGCGACTACACTATCCGAGCCCGGACTGACCGCGGCTTCAGCGTGTCTTTCCCCAGCTCTCTGAACGTGGGGACAGAGGGCAGCGCTCAGGGAACTGTAACACTGACCGCACCCTCCAACACAAAGTCAGGGACGGATGTCACACTCACTATTGAAGCAGAAGATACAGAGTCCAGTGACTCGAATTACGTGGCACTGCGGTTCAGTGTCATGACTAAGGTAGCTGTTATGAAAGCGGCTAGAGTAGACATTATTAATAATTACCATCAGTTTGACTTTTGTTGCATTTTCATTGTACTGTAACTGATCTCTATTGAATAGAATAGCTTTCTTCGTGACTCATTGTTTTTGGTGCAAACAGTATTAGCATTTGATCCCTTCATCGACTCTGATTAACCTCAATTATTTTTATTTTTATTTTGGCAGGTGACTGATATTTCTAGCCCTGTCTGTCAGGTAGTGAGCATCAAAGCTGACTGTCCTGTGGAATGCAGCACGGCATCATGGGAACTCTCCGCCAACTTGACGGACGGGAATGGCACAGGCATATCCAGTGTGTCTTTCAACCGTGGGAACGGCTCTCTCAGCTTAAGCATTGTGATAAGTGAGGATGGCACAAATGTGACTGTGGCATCCTATAATGCTTCCTGTTGTTCTCAGGAAGTAGAGCTGGTAGTTGTGGACATGGTGGGAAATGTGGGCACATGTTTCACTTCTATAAAGAGTCCCTCTGTAACTGCAACCACAGTTGAGCCATCTACAGTCACTAATAAGCCTTCGACAATCACCACGGTCATAACCACACCCAATAGAGGCTACTTTGTGTCTTTCTCAATGTCTGTTTTGCTCTGCAACTTAATTGCTTTTTTTATGTGAATAGGAGAAACTTCAGTTGAGTAGAAACTTATATAATGATATACGAATAACATGCCTCTGAAGTACATAATCAATGTCTAAATCATGTGACAATGCTTAGGTGTAGGATAAAATTGTTTGGAATATAAATGATCTTTTTTAATTATTTTTTTTTTTTTATGTGCAATAATCATTGAAAATTATTACAGAAAACAAAGAGTTGCCTCTCTTTTACTTAAAGCTGCAGTCCTTAACTTTTGGCGCTCTAGCGGTTAATAAACAGAATGGCATGCGTATTGCGGAAGAACATTGTAGACGGAACTACTTCTCTCTGTTTATGTCTATGACGAGTCACGCAGGTATGGGCTACTCCGCAGCAGTACGACCCGAACACTAGTCCGAATATAAACACTTATTATAGGTGGACCGTAATGATTCAGGATAAGACAAAAACACGGTTTGGAAAATGGATTCATGATGTACTTTTTATGATGTGATTTTATAATATTTGTACCTGAGTTCAATATGCGCAACCCCCGCCTTTTTCCTGAGCATGTTATTGGCCAAGGCTTTCCGTCCCTGGAAAGAGCTTCTCATCTATTACAATCCTCTATAATAAACAGTAGATGGCATCATAAAGCCTGTTTTTTTCCCAGATGATTGCTTTTAAAATATATTAGTTGGGGTTTAAACCATTTTCCCCAAATAGAAGAAAAAATTATCAGGTACAGTATCTTTAAATTAATTGTCTTCACTTTCTTTTTTTATAGTAAAGTATGAAGTTATTAAGAGATTATTAAGAAGTTATTATTCAGAAATAATTAATATAAAAAATAGGGAGAGCTCAGCTGTAACCTGTATTTATTAGGTTTGAAGCAGTGTTTGAGTGATTTAAGTTACATCCTATCTGATACTCCTAAATAAAGAGAATTCAAATGTTTATAGACTGATGCCACGTATGTGAAAAATGTTAACTCCCTAAAATATAGGGAATTTATGTCTCTCACCATCTACCATACATAATATTGTGAAAAAATTCAGGGAATCCAGAGAAATCTCAGTCAAGGCAGTAGACCTCCGTTGAATGTGCGTGACCTTTGAGCCCTCAGATGGCATTGCATGAGAAACCATCAGGTTACTCTGTTAAGTGACAATGGTTTTCTAAAGTACTCCCGAGCACATGTGGCTGTATTTAACAGAGTCTGGCGCTGCATCAAGAAATTCCACTTGAATCTGTTACGCAAGGAGAAAGCTATACATCAGTTCTATGCGGAGATGCCGGGTGAGTTCTCTGGGCCCGAGCTCATCTCAGATGGTCTAGAAGACAGTGGAAATGTGTGCAGTGGTCAGATGAGTCCATGTTTCAGCTTGTTTTGGGGAACAACATACGTCTAGTTCTCAGTCTCAAAGACGAAAGGGACCAGCTAGACTTTCATCAGTGACAGGTGCAAAAGCAAACATCTGTCGTGGTATTGGGGTGCATCAGTGCAAGCGGTATGGGTGACTTGCATTTGTGTGAAGGTATAACTGACATGGAGGCATATATTTCGATTGTACAGAGATATAAACTGCCATCAAGATGACATCTTTCCTGGGAAGTAAGACAATGCCAGGCCTCATTCTGCACATGCTAAAACTGAGTAGTTTCTATAGACACTCTGCACCATAGAAGGGATGTTCCTGCCTATGTAAAGCACTATGTAAAGCACTTTGAATTGCCATTGTGTATGAAATGTGCTATATAAATAAACTTGCCTTGCCTTGCCTTGCCTTGCCTGCCTGCAGTGCTGTCTTGTATCAGACAAGATTGGGCAAATATTCCACTTACAAAACTGCAACAATTAGTATCCTCAATTCCCAAATGATTAAAAAGTGTAATTAAAAGGAAAGGTGATGTGACACAGTGGTAAACATGCCTCTGTCCCAACTTTTGTGGAGTATGTTGCAGCCATCAAAATCAAAACTTTGTTTATATTTACAAAATAAAAATAAGTTGGTCGGTGAAAACATTGGAAATATTTTCTATATTTTGTATTGTCAGGTAAATAAAGGTTCAAGAGAATTAACAAATTACAGATTCTTGATTTTATTCCATTTTACAAAATGTCCCAACTATTCTGGAAATGGGGTTGTATATAAATAGTCGTGTCAATGTTTGGCACAATATGGCTGCTGTCGCATAAAGTGCATTGAGTACCCAGAAAAGTGCTATATAAGTGTAACAAATTATTAATGATTAATTATTATTATTCTCCACTATCGATAGGCTACTTAACCTCAGCTCAAATATCATCAGAACTTGATATGACAAAACATTGCTAGCACTTGTCCTACTTGTAAAGTCTTTAACTCCCCAGCTAGTCTTTTACAATGTAACCTGTCCTCCATCTCAGCTGTCAGCCCCACGAGACACTAGATTGGGTTCACGAGAACGAGACAAGATGTTTGCATAATATTTTATAGAAATCCTCAATAACAAAATTCATGACTGGATAAAATAGTCTGCAGGTGCATTTTGAAATGTTTTAACTAATAATCTTCTAATTAATGCCATTTCAGTTATATAGTCAGAAAAACCAATAGACAGCAGTACAAACATGCAAACACACAAGTAACCACGACGAGTAGAAACATTATATGGAGACACTAAACTAAAAGAGTAGATATCCATGTTTAGAGCTAATTCAGCTTGACTGAAGATGACTTGGAGGAGTTGATCTGAACTGCAGGACCTGATCTACAGGTTTGAGACACTATTCAAAATGGGTTTTGACAGGAGACCGAAAGAAGTAAAGGAGTAAATTGTAAAAACAAAAGTTGCTGCCTTAGGCTATGTTCACACTTAGCGTCTTTTTTCAAACTGCCAGCGTCTGTTCTACAGTATAACCCTATGGAGTAAACCGTTTTTTCAAAAAAGTCCTGAGCGCTTTTTTAGACGCCACCGCCGGCGTCTTTTTCTGCAGCTCAGAGCGTCTTTTTAAGTTGAAAAAAGTTCAACTTTTCTGAAAAGAACGCCCTACGTCAAGCGCCTTTTTGACAGCTGACCAATGACAAGCGAGTAGCGAGACCTGTCGTTTCCATATCAACAAGAACAACTGTCTGTCGTGCACCCACAAACGTCTTTGTGAACCGACATTCTCCTCCCCGGTAACTTCAAAAGCCAACGCAAGAGCCAACTTTCTCTTTCTCGACATTTTTTGCATCACACAGCACTAGGCTACTGTTGCAGCTGTTGTTATAGCAACAAAAGACGCGCTCGGCTGCTATTTGTAACCGAACGCTGCCAGCATTTTTTTTTGCTAAAAAAACGCCGTTGCCAACTTTTTCTTGTCAAAAAAGACGCTAAGTGTGAACATAGCCTTACATTTTTAAGTAAAATCAACTTGGATGTTTAAGTAATTTCAACTTAAATTACATTAAACTAACTTAAAGAAAATAGTTAAATCTAGTATAAATTATATATTTTTTAAAAACCTTAAAGCTTAATTTATTTTGATGAGTTAAAGCAATGTTAACATATGTTGTCATAACTTATTGATCATATAATTTTTACAGTGTATGTCAAATTTCATTAAAAAAAATTCGAAGTTAATTAATTCCCATTATGATTTTTCCCACAGTTATGATTGTGAACAGCCATGGTTTCACTGGTTGTAGCAGCTGTATTTCTCCTCTCTTTCAGCCCCTTTCAAAGTCATCCCTGCTGATGGATCCCTCACACATCAACAAATCACTGAGGCAGCTTTCCTTCGCAAGATGGCAGAAGTGTGCCGTGACGTAGCCGCAGCCCAGGGGCGGGAATTTACACTACCTGGAAGAAAAGAAAGAAAAAAAAAAAGAAAGAAAATCATGGTTGTGAACAAATTGGGAAATGTGCATGCTGTTTATTTATGTTTCAAATGATTTGGCCAAAACTCACATGTTTGTATAATGTCAGGTAAATTGGTGTATGCAACTGGACTTTATTTAGCCTGTATAAATTTCACCCCAATCTTTACTTGTCATCCGCGAAGGATGTCCATTGTAATTGCGTAATGCGTTTCTGTTTTTGCTGTTACAAACTGGGACACAATATATATATTTTTTTATCGAGTGCAGATTACAGATGTTGTCTTTAGAATAGGTCTATACTTTTGAGTAAGCTCTCTGTTAGCATTCTCATTCATCTCATTAGCAGTTGCTTAGCTGGAGCAGAACTTCCCAGAAGAGATGGCATCACCATTAGAATGTGCACTAATGAATTAACTTTTCATAAGCAATATCAAAAGTTATAGCAATCTCTATAGCAATCCTCTTCTGTATATGGCCAGAATTATTAGTTCATATGATTCCTTTTTTTCTTATTATGAATATTAAACATGCATTTAGTGGCAATTACAAGGTTATACAAATTATCTGGAAACATTACTGGGCCCATGCAAATTTTTTTTTTCCTCCAGATCAACAACAAATTGACAGCAACTGCTGTCCAGAGAGCCTGCCCAAATTCATATTCCTCCTTGTTAAAAATTAACAATTGCAATTAATAGCAATTAACTATTGCCCAGATTTCCCTTAGCAATGCAGCTGTGGATATAAAGCAGCTCAGTACTGCTCATCATTTTGATAATGAAGATTTCAAAAATGGACGGGACCTCATCATTCAGGGCATTGCTGCTGTGAAAGTCGGCATGAAACGGCAGATATTTGTCTGCCCGCTCCAGTCTGGGGGCTGTATGTCATACTTCACAGGTATGCTAGTCCAAAAAATCAATACAAGTCTGTAGTACTAACTAGACTGTGAACAGAATTGAGTAGATTTTTTTTTCCCCAAACACTGTTAAGAACAATTTAGCAAATTAATGCGGTTTTGTGAGCAGGATTTCTATAGCCACAGTAACTGGGTGGAACTGGGAAGCACTGCTCCTTTCAGCGCCCTGATCAGACCTGAACTTCCCCTCAAGAATATAGCAGGTACTGTTTATAGTTGTTCCTGAAGTAGTTTATCCGATTCATCTCAAAATTAAATTCCCCAGTCACTTGTATCAAATGACGATAAGCCACCTTTACAATTGCCAACCAATGCCAAACAACAAACTTGCCACACTTTGAATATTGTGTCATTCCATACACACACGTACGTTTCTATAGGTCCCAATACAAAAACATGCAAAATCTGTGTTGGAGAAGGCTGCAGTGACAACATTCTCCCAGAGAAGATCTAAACTTCAGGATATTTCCACTTGATTTTCTCAAACAAACCTGCAGGTAGGGAAGCTTAGCATTTCATGCCTTATAACTGGTAGGTGTTTTGGTTTTCAGGCCTTAGTCAGACAGTTCCCCAACCTGAGAACCTGATACTTCAGCTGAATTTACTTACTGAAGGATTTTTGACATTTTTTTAGTTAGAAATCCACAGCTGTTCTTGTCTTCTAAATGGACATTTGGTTTGTTTGATATTGATTAGGCTTCATTTAGCTTATTAACCAATATTTTGGTTGGCTTGTTGGTTTCATACTGCTGAAACAGAGAGTTGCTCTTATACTTATCTGGCTAGAACAAATGTTTGTAAAATGCACTTTTTTTCTCAACAAAATTTCCATGAAAATATGTATCTGTCAGGCATGACAGGACGAGTTCGAGAAAACCAACTGGAGACATCAATAAGGACTACACAAGCTCAAGTCATGGCTTCCTTCATCAGCGTACTGCTGAAATGGCCATCAACGCTACTATGGAACTACTGGAAGACTTCGAGTGGCAACAGGGAACCAATCCTTTCTTCGGTATGACCTTTCAAAACCTGTATGATATTTATTTCCCAAGAAACTGTTATGAACTTTGTGTCTTTGGACTTTTGTTTCACCTCCTGTCTCATGTGCCATAGTTGTAGTATTGTGTTGTATCTCTCTCATGGTTCTTAGTTCTCTGGATTCTTCAAGTTCTGTGTCTCCCAGTCCTTTGTTTTCATTTTGTTTGTTTATTAAATGGGTTTTTGCATTTGGATTCTCGTCTGTTCTGTTATCTTTATCCTCCCTCGTAACAGAATGACTGACCTATTAATGGATCCAGCAAACCGTTTAATTTGACTCCGTCAAGGTAGCCATTCCCTCGAGTACCAGACCACAGACTTTCTGGACATTGCATATCTTACGGACTTCCCAGACTTCACCCTCATTGACTTATTGCTATGGACTCAATCATTTCCAACCTATACTTCTCTGTGATGGTCCTCGAGGGCCGCTGGTTGAATTCCTGGATTATGCCCTCCAGTTAAATGGATTCCCCTTCACTGTGGGGGAAGTGGAGGAGGGCCCTTCCCAAAAACACTTTTTTGGGGGTTGGCTATGTGCCTCAAGCTTCAGTGGCCCACCACGGATTCCAGTGCTTCAGCGTCTGGTAGTCTCAAGTCCGGTACTCTTAGTCCTTACAAGTCCAGTTGTCCCAAGTCCAACGGCCTCTGCGCTTTCAAGTCTGGTGGTATCAAGTCCAGTGCTCTCAGTGCTTCCAAGTCCAAGGGTCTCAGTGCATCCTAAGCCGGTGGTCCTAAGTCTGGTGGTCTCAGCTCATCCAAGTCCGGGGGTCCTGAGTCTGGTGGTCTGAGCACATCCAAGTACCGTGGTCCCAAGTCCGGTGGTCTCACCGCATTCAAGTCCATTGGTCCCAAGTTGGGTGGTCCCAATACTTCCATGTTATGTGGTCCTGAATCCTGTGGTCCCGGAGGTCCTACCACCATCGGCTGTGCTTCCCGTAATGGCTGCCACCATCTTGTGTATTTGGGCCACACACATTTTTCCAGCTCCCCCAGAGGCGGCATCTGCTACAGCTCCTCCAGAGGCTGCGGTGTCCGCTACAGCTCATCCCGAGGCGGCGGGATCCGCTACAGCTCCTCCCGAGATGGTGGTGTTCGCTACAGCACCTCCTAAAGTGTCGGCGACCGCTCCTGAACCCTCTACCTGCCCTGTTATGGCCAAGGAAGCCACATTTGAGCTCTCTGTATGCCGTGACATGACCACGGAGGTCATCCTTGAACCCTAGATCTGTCCTGACATGACCACAGAGGTCGTTTTTGAATCCTATGTCTGCCATGACACAACCACGGAGGTTGTTCCTGAACTCTTTGTCTGCATTGACACAGGACAGAGGCCATCTATGAACTCTCTGTCTGCTCTGACATGGTCACAGAGGCCGTTTGTGAACCCTCCATGCTTCCTGTTACGGTCACGGAGGCCGTTTTTAACCTCTTTCTGTCTGTTTTAGCTCAGCCGTGGTAGTCTCCAGTTCCACCTGCTCTGTCGTGGTTTTCTTCTGCGCCACCGTGGGTGGTACCCAGTTCAGCCTAATCCGCCGTGGTGGTCTACAGTTCTGCCTGATCTGCCGTGGTGGTCTTTAGCTCCGCCTGCTCTGCCTTGGTGTTCCCAAGCTCCATCTGCACCACCATGGTGGTCACAACTTCCTCCTGCTCCGCCGTGGTGGTCTTCATCTCCATCTGCTCTGTTCTGGCCACCTGCTCTGCCGGCTCTGCCATGGCTTCCTGATCCACCTCAGTGTCCAGTCCTGCTTCCTCTCCATGGACCTAGCCCTCATTCCCTCCCCCTGATCCGCCTCAACCCCACCAACCTCCTGGACTTTTGTTTGTTTTTGGAGCATCTGGAATCCGCCCCTTTATGTGGGGGGCTCTGTCATGATCTCTGTGTTTGTCTTTGGACTTTTGTTTCACTTCCTGTCTCATGTCATAGTTGTAGCTTTGTAGTTTTTTACCTTGATTGTTTCCACAGGTGTTTGTGTTCCCCTTGTTAGCCTCATGTGTATATATAGCCCCTTGTGTTTCTCGTGTTCTTTGTCAGTCATTGTTTTGGCCTGTTTTGGTATGGTTGGTTGTGTTGTATCTTCCTCGTGGTTCTTAGTTCTCTGGATTCTTCGTGTTCTGTGTCTACCTGTCTATTACAATCCAGGCTCTAGGGAAGCAACATTAAGGACACAAAGACCAACGTCTGCCAAATCAAAAGTGATGTTTATTAAATTAGAAAAGGAAAAGGGTACTGTAGAGATGACAACACTGCTATTGGCTGCAAGACCAGAGAGAGAAAAAATGGCTCCCTTCAGGTGACACCAATTAACCGGTTAATTGCAGGTGAGCTACCAGGCAAAACACAGGTTAGAAGACTTCCCACATAACACTCCCACCCTTAAAATCTTGCTATAGGACAACCAAATGCAACACCAACATGTAAAGGAAAATGTAAACAAAGGTAGACACTTACGACCGTGATAAGGCATCTGCCAAAACATAATCCTTTCCAGAAATGTGACAAACTTTAAGATCATGACCCTGCAAAAAACAAACTCCATGGCATTAAATGCTGGTTGGAATTTCTCATGCTGTGGAGAAAAACTAAAGGATTATGATCAGTGTACACAATAAGTGGAACACTGTATGAAACGTACACATCATAATGATTAAGAGCATGTATAAAGGCCAAATATTCCTTCTCAATTGTAGAATAGTGCTTCTGATGGATATCAAATTTCTTTGAAAAATAGCACACAGGCTGCTCAACTCCTACTGAATCATATTGAAGAAGAACAGCACCCACACCAAAATCACTACCATCTACAGCTAGCTTGAAGGGTCTGTTGAAATCAGGGAGAGCAAGAATAGGAGAACTGCTCAACAACGCCTTTAGATTGTCTAAGGCTGCCTGACATGAACCCTGGGACTAAGCAGGTTAGTTAACCCTTTAAGCCCTGAAGGCATTTTCAGAGTTGTTTTGTCTGAGTGACACACACAAAACTAAAGACTCATAACTCCAAAACTATACCAAAGAGACTCAAAAGGTAGGTATCGTTTGATAGAACTCTTTTTTGAAAATATAAATTACATTACATTTGGACATTCTCCTGCCGAGAAATTGCTGATAAATACAAAAATATATATGTAATTTTTATTATGATTTTGCATATCTCCCTTGTTTGACATGCAATAACTCGGGAAGGAAATACCGTATGGGAACAGCATTTGGAACAAAGGTAGCCTTTTTGTTTAGTCCTCACACATTTGGACGGCAATAAAAAAAAATTGTTTTCTGAGTGACATACACAAAACTAAAGACTCATAACTTCAAAACTATAGCAAGGAGAGTCAAAAGGTAGGTATCGTTTGAAAGAACACTTTTCAATTTTTTTGAAAATATAAATTACATTGCATTTGGACATTCTCCTGCCGAGAAACTGCTGATAAAAGACTAAATATATATATTTTTATAATGATAATGCATATCTTTCTTATTTGACATGGCATAACTCAGGAAGGAAATAAGGTAGGAGGAAAATTCTTTTTTGGGGAAGTCCCCAGCTACATATGAGCTGCATCTGGATAAAAATTTGTGGCGATTGGATAAAGGAATCAAAAATTACAGCACTTGGAACCAAGATAGCCTTTTTGTTGAGACCTTGACGCCCCCTCATGGGCATTTTTAAAATTGTTTCAACATGAAGAATATGTTGTCATAAAAGCAATAGATTAAGTTCATTTTGGGCTCATTTTAATTGTATTTAAAGGGGTGGTAAAACACGATTTCTCTTTTCTAACTTTAGTTAGTGTGTAATGTTGCTGTTTGAGCATAAACAACATCTGCAAAGTTACAACTTTCAAAGTTTAAAGCAAAGGGAGATATTTGCTTTTAAAGAAATCAATTTCTAAGAACTACAAAAAACGGCCAGTAGGGACTACACGACATTCCTGCGGGCTTGCTGACATCACTAAGCCCAATATTTACATAAACCCCTCCTCCGATGAAGGATTCACACAACGGCTAGTCCTGAAAGATGGAGCAGTTCCAACTTTAAAAACTTTTTCGTCGTTGTGTTTTCCTGTAATAGTTCGTATTGTTAATTGTACGTTGTAGCAAGGAAGTAAACGAAGGACAACGCTGTTTGGCTCCACAAACCAGTTGGGGAGGGGGAGGGGGGGGGGGGGGGGGGGGGGGGGGTGCTTCATAGAACCCGGAAATCATCCGACCGTTTTTACAAGGAGGGACAGAGCAGTGTAGAATAATGGTTAAATATGTGAAAAATAATGCAAATTTTTAAAAACGAAGCATGAACACATGTTACAGTGCACCCCATAAACACAATCAAGCCTTCGAAAAAAGGCGTTTTACCACCCCTTTAATATGCTGTAAAAAATGAAGTGCCATTTTCAACGATTTTTGAATGTTTCATGAGATGTATGATGTTTTTGACACATTGCAGTACATAGTACAAAAAAGTATTTTATAGATTATGAAAAAAATTATTCTATTTATCAGCAAATAACTCAGCACTACTTAGGAGTTTTTCAAATTGGCTACATTCATTGTAAATTTCAGACTCTAATCTTTCAAATGACATCTATTTTAAGTTGATCAAGGTAATATTTTTGAAAAATATTATGATTATTAATTTCGCAGCTAGGTGGCGCCTACGGGGGGTACACTCGGTTTTAGAGGAATAACTCAGCACTCGTTAGGAGTTGATCAAAGTGATTAGATGTGTTAAAAAGCTGAGATTGTAAGCTTTAAAATGATATATATTTTGTGTTGTTCCATTCAGTGGTTGCTTAGTGATTTGATTATGATTTTTTTTCGCGGGGGCAGGAATCAGAGGGAAAAAAGAATTTTGTTTCTAGCCAATGTGGTTCAAAAGTTATTAGCATAAACATGAGTACAACTTTGGACAGCACCTATGGTCCGATCTCCATGAAATTTGTCACGCTTCCTCACCATGTTAGGGCACATATGCTCACCGATTTTCGTGATGTTCTGAGTTTTTCTTTAGGATTTATAGGCTTTCGACTGTATTTTGCCCCGCCAATTTTCCAAATGACCCTGTTATAGCCAACCAAATGAAAAAATTATTAACTATTGAATTATTAACTATTGATTGAGAGAGTCCAGAGAAATGTCCTAGACTGGTTTGGTTCCGATCTGGTGAAAAACCTAGGACTAGTTCGCAAAAGTAAGTTTTGGACAAAATTGGACATAACTGAAAATTTTGCGAAATCGGAGATACACGTTTTGTCCGTCTTGAGCCAACGATCGCAGTGATGTGCGACACTTGAGTCTAGGACAAACGGTCTAGGACTTATGAGCGATTTAGTACTTTTGCACTAAATCTGTAGCTGTAGCACAACGTAAAATTTGTTTGCGCGGTATTCGAGAACGGTTTGATGAATCAACACGAATTCCATAACTTTTGTCGGCACGGTCTGGAGATGATCTGGTTCAATTTTCGTGAAAATCGGAGCAACGGCCTAGGAGGAGTTAGAAAAAGTATGTTTTTTGGAAAATTCAAAATGGCGGAAAACTTTCCATGACGGAAAATGACGTCATAGGGTGCAATCGAATCGTCTTGAGCTAGGGAATCAGAGGGAAAAATAATTTTATTTCTAGCCCATGTTGTTCAAAAGTTATTAGCATAAACATGAGTGCAACTTTGGACAGTTGGTGGCGCTAGAGGGAATGAATTGGAGACTCCAAATTTGCTATGGTGATGTTCAGTCTGTCCTCTATCAGTGTGCCAAATTGCACAACTTTCCCGCAAGCGGTTCTATGGGCTACCATAGAAGCCCAGTCGGAAGAAAAAGAAGAATTATTTTTGGTACGCCAACAGATACAATAGGTGGTCTACGCACATTCTGTGCTTGGCCCCTAATAATAAGGGAACCTTTTTGCCATTTATAGCGCCACCTATTGTCCGATCTCCATGAAATTCTTCACGCTTCCTCACCATGTTAGGGCACATATGCTCACCGATTATCGTGATGTTCTGAGTTTTTGTTTAGGATTTATAGGCTTTCGACTGTATTTTGCCCCGCCAATTTTCCAAATGACCCTGTTATAGCCAACCAAATGAAAAAATTCTACTTTTTTTCAATAACTATTGATCGAGAGAGTCCAGAGAAATGTCCTAGACTGGTTTGGTTCCGATCTGGCGAAAAACCTAGGACTAGTTCGCAAAAGTAAGTTTTGGACAAAATTGGACATAACTGGAAATTTTGCAAAATCGGAGATACACGTTTTGTCCGTCTTGAGCCAACGATCGCAGTGATGTGCAACACTTGAGTCTAGGACAAACTGTCTAGGACTTATGAGCGATTTAGTACTTTTGCACTAAATCTGTAGCTGTAGCACAACGTAAAATTTGTTTGCGCGGTATTCGAGAACGGTTTGACGAATCAACACGAATTCCATAACTTTTTGTCGGCACGGTCTGGAGATGATCTGGTTCAATTTTCGTGAAAATCGGAGCAACGGCCTAGGAGGAGTTCGAAAAAGTATGTTTTTTGGATAATTCAAAATGGCGGAAAACTTTCCATGACGGAAAATGACGTCATAAGGTGCAATCGAATCGTCTTGAGCTAGGGAATCAGAGGGAAAAAAGAATTTTGTTTCTAGCCCATGTGGTTCAAAAGTTATTAGCATAAACATGAGTGCAACTTTGGACAGCACCTATGGTCCGATCTCCATGAAATTTGTCACGCTTCCTCACCATGTTAGGGCACATATGCTCACCGATTTTCGTGATGTTCTGAGTTTTTCTTTAGGATTTATAGGCTTTCGACTGTATTTTGCCCCGCCAATTTTCCAAATGACCCTGTTAGCCAACCAAATGAAAAAATTCTACTTTTTTTCAATAACTATTGATTGAGAGAGTCCAGAGAAATGTCCTAGACTGGTTTGGTTCCGATCTGGCGAAAAACCTAGGACTAGTTCGCAAAAGTAAGTTTTGGACAAAATTGGACATAACTGAAAATTTTGCGAAATCGCCCAGATAGCAAGCACATTTGGGCCGATTCCGGCTGAAATGCGTTACTGTCGGCTCAGTGTCGGCATCGGTGAAAAGATAATGGGCCAGAGTCGTGCCGACTGTGTACACAACACTTCTGGCTGACATACGGCTTTTTATGAAGGGCCAGTGTCGGCTTAAAGGCCAATTTATACTTCTGCGTCGAGTGTACGCCGTAGTGTACGTCGTAGGGTACGCACGTAGGCGACGCCGTCGTGAGCATTTATACTTCTGCGAATGTCTGTGTTGCTCTGCAGTTACACCGCCGAAACGCTAGTTGGCGCGGGTGGGTTTTAATGTTCCAGTTCCACTGTGTTTACATTCCTCGCGGCTGTTTTGAGTTTAGGTTTCTACGAGCAATGGCGACTGAAGGAGTCATACAGATGGCTGTATTTCCGCACTTCTTCAAGCAATCTCTCGGTCACTTGGTCTGTTTCCATGGCTCTTCACTGATCTTCGGAATTTAAAAATGGCGGGCGGGCGGTGCAGAGTGCAGAAGATCATTCCGGAAATGCGTAGGAGGAAACGCGATGCTATCCAGCCGACCAATCACAGATCTTGCGGTCCGCGTCGCCGCGACGCGTAGTTACATTTTTGAGGAGGTGCGCGTCAGGGTACGGCGAAGGGTACGACGTATGGTACCCCAGCTAACATGAGTCCAGCGGGCCAGTGGCGGACCACCGGTGGCAAAGTTGGCGGCCCACCGGCGGACGCCGCCGGCGGATCACTGGCGTTTTGCTCATCGTTAAGCCTGTTTTATGCTTCTGCGTCGAATCGACGGCGTACCCCCGCGGACCCCTCTGCGTCGACGCGAACCTCGACGCGACCCCTCCGCCGTAGCTTGACGTGCACCTCCAAAAAATTGTAACTACGCGTCGCGGTGACGCAGACCGCAGGGGCTGTGATTGGTCAGATTATACATCATTTCCGGAGTAAAATATATTAAAATAGAAAACAGTCATTTTAAATTGTCATAAAATATGTTTTGTTTTATTGTTTTTTATATACTAAACACAGCCTTGGTGAGCAGAAGAGACTTCTTTTAAAAACATTAAAAATCTTACCGATCTAAAACTTTTGACCGGTAGTGTATATGTATATATTTATATATATTCTTTTCTTTTTTTGTTGTTGCTAGAAATAAACTTCAATCAATCAAATCAATGTTTGTTTTGAAAAAAAGTTTGTTGTTTATTTACAATACAATGTTCACGGGTACATCATGGATATCAAGTAATTAACCAAGTCTGCCACGGGACACTACATTATCCTGCCATGGCACCGTGGTCGAACCCATTTTGTAGCCCAACCCGGTGATCTTTGCACCCGAAGATAAAATCTTTAAAGTCACTGCCAGTCTCTGAGCGAGGTCAATAGGCATACTGTGTGTAGTCTGATGCTGTATTAACGGCTTTAAACGATGAACAAGATCGTCAAATCGACCTTTCGACATCCGAAAATACTTAAAGTGCATTTCTTCGTCCAAGTCCCTCAGCGGTCGAACAACCGTAACAAATTCGCCAATCCTTCCCCTGTCTTCGTGCACTGGTCGTACAGACCACCTTCGCTGACGTCTTTTTCTTCTACGATTAAACATTTGCAATAAAATCATTTGTTGATTAGCTCCAGCTGCAACAACACTCTCTCTCTTTCGCTCGCCATTGTCGGAAATGAAAAAGCGGAACCGGCGCATGGAACCAAAACAAACTAGGAAAGAGATTCGCGAACCACACCACCCCCCTAGCGTTCTGGCGGTGAAATGCACCGCGATGCAACGCAACCCGACGCAGAACCATAAAACGGTCACGACGCCGTTGGAGTGACGGCGTAGCTACGCCGTGGAGTTGACGCAGAAGCATAATGAGGGCTTTATTCTAGCGGACCTCCAGCGGCAGCCGCCGCTTTCCCGACGGTGGTCCGCTATCGTGCCGCTGGTTTATAATAAGTGTTTTCTGGCGGACCACGGTCGGTCCACGGTTTATAATCAGTTACTCATGCTAACCAAAATTCACTATAATGGATAAAAAAAGCAATGTACACCAGTCTCAATAGCAGTTGCAAATTAATTTTTATTAAATTAATTTTCAGTGAACAGATGAAATGGATACATTTGCATTACATTTATCAGATTCTTTTATCCAATGTGACTATTAGTCAAGGACATTATAGGATAAGTTGTACCCTTATGAAAATTAACCATGGTTTTACCACAGCATTTGCAGTAAAACCATAGTTGCTAACAAAATGAACCATGCTTTCACAACAACCAAGGTTTAAAAACATACGTTTATAGTCATGATTACCATAATTTTACAGCAATTATTACAGCAATATTACTAGTTGAACCATGGTTTGAAAAATAAATAAATAAATAAATAAATAACATGGTTGGTACAGTTGTACCATAGTAAAACCATATAGTGCTTTTCACAATACAAATTGTTTCATAGCAGCTTTACAAAAAATGCATGTTCAAGGTTATACAATCGCGAAATATCCTTTAATCAGCCAGAGGCGACTGCTATTCACTGGAGAGCATCTTTTGGCAACAAAGTAATGTCCATAAGATAATCCAAGTCATGAGTTTAAAGTCCTAATTGCTATCCTTCAAAGGGTTGCAGATTTTTAACCCGCTATTCTTACAATGTTGGTAATATGTTAGAACAATGTTTACTCTTTCTCTTAGTTACGTGTACTGAGATATTCCTGTTTATTTGTCAGCAAAACTGTCATGCAAACCTTCCCTTCCCTTCCCCGGTTCCACAGAAAAGGCTTAAGATAGTCCCTGACTAAAATGCATTTTTGAACTGTCTTAACTGGAAGCAACTTGCACTGACATATCTTAAAATATTTCAGGGCCATTGTTTTGTCTCAATATGCACACCAGTAATGTTTTTTTTTCCTTCTTTTTTTCTGAAGTACATTTAAAAAAGCTACTTAAATATCCTAATTTAACTAAGGCCTAATCCTGGCTTAATCTAAGCCCTGTGTGTGAAACTGGGCCAATGCAATGTAAGGATAATATCTGGCAGTTTTGTGTCCATCGATAGTTGTCACCATCTGAAGTCTTTTTGAGTCTTGGTGTCATTTGAAGTCTTCACGAGTGAGGCTGGATCCACACTAGAGCTGCTGTAATCTCTAGTGAACTTGCTGAGCATCCTGAGATAGAAACAGGGAAGCAACAGGAGAATGATTAGCATTGCTGCTGTCATATTATTTTAGGCAAAAGATGATCATGTGCACTTTTTATTATTTCATCACATATAACTGTAGTGCAAGATTATGAGATGTGTAAATTGAATGCTTGGCTACAGAGATGTGTCTTTAATCTAGATTTAAATTAGGATCATGTTTCTGGGCCCGAAACATATCAGGAAGGATATTCTAGAGTTATTCCCTTACATTCTATTGAATTAATAGGAAATCGTCAGATTTTAATGAGAAAACATGACCTAACGAGTCAGCATTTTTATATTTGAATACTATACATTCTCACAATGCAAACGTCCTAAACATTTCTGAGTATTTGTAATGTTGAAAACAGTTGTGCTGATTAATATTTTTTTTGTAAACCAGTGTAACATTTTAATCCACTTTCTTTTTTCTCTCTCCAGGATTGTTAAATATAGACCCAACATATATAAATGGTAGTTTACACTACTATTCAAAAGTTTGGGTTCAATAGAATGATTATTTTTATAAGAATAGAAAATAAATATTTTTATTCAGCAAGGATGCATTAAATTGACCAAGAGAGAGAGAGTAAAGATTTTTCAAAAAAATGCTTTTTTTCCCTTTCTATTCATCAAATAATCCTGAAAAACACAAAAATGTGAAGCAGCACAACTGATTTCAAAACTGATAATAATCATAAACGTTTCATCAATTCATTTTCCATAGAAAACAGTTATTTAAATGTTTGAATATTATTTCACAATATTATTGTTTTTACTGTATTTTTTATTAAATAAATGCAGTCTTGGTGAGCATAAGAGACTTCTTTCAAAATATTTTTTTTTACCAACAACATTAGTGTATGTTTGAAGTTTTAGTTTAGTTCCTTTATTGTCCACAAGTGGAAATTTGTCTTTGGCTTGGTTTTACTTACTAGTCATATGGGTGATAGCGCCTCAGAGATGATGATCAGCTCAACTCTGCAATGGTGCAGGGCATCTGCATGGAAGGATCTAGGAACACAACTAACCATTTGCCACAGAGCCAACAATATTATTATACAATGACAGGTTTATTAAAAGGACAGAAGCTACAACAGAAGTGAAATGCAGAAAAGAGAAAGAACAGACAATGATTTCTTAATTAGGATAACAAAATGTATGTTTTTAGGTTTACTTTTTCATTGTGTTGTGTTCAAAACCCTATAACACTTGTGGTGTTCCCGGTCAAAAATAACTGGTCTACAAAAAATAGCTTATAAATCACTTGTTATGCTATATTATCACCCAATTCTGGATTCAATATTTTTGTCAACTTGTTTTCTTTCAGTTACGACTGTTTTTATATTTCTATTTGCATCTGATTAATCGTGGGCCTAATTTTTCTGAGAGTAGGCATTTATGAATAATTTTGAAAATATTAAGTAAAATATGAACATGTTCATTATGTTCATGTACACATATGTGCATGTGTGCTTGCAAACATCGAGCCCTTGGACCTGAGCATGTGTGGATACATGCATACACACGCTACCCAAACACACACACACACACACATTAAAACACAGAAACTATTTTGAATATTACACACATTCTTTTTCACAGAGAGAAACTTGATCCTACCCTGAACTGCATCTAATATTCATTTATCCATCTGACATTGATAAACACAAAACAAATCAAACTTCCTTTTGAAACATTAAAGTAGACTAGTTTGATCAACAGTGCAATGTTTTTCATATTTTATTTAATATTTCCAAAATTATTCATAAATGCCTACTCTCAGTTAAATGAGGCCCACGATTAATCAGATGGAAATAGAAATATAAAACCAGTCCTAATTGAAAGAGAACAAGTTGACAAAAAACCAATGAGATAACATTAACTAATATTTTCGGGAAAAAGAAAATCTTCTCTGTTATTTAATGAGCTTCCTCACCTCACCATGTGTTTCCCACTTCTCTGGCAGCAGCTTTCTTCAAAAATGTCGACATTTTGGAGCTTTCCTCTGTTGTAGATGGATTATTTGTGTTGCTGCTGAAATCACAGAACAATTTTTATCAATATTTGTTAACCGTTGAGCTAGTTTCAGCAATTTTTAAGTACTCCATGTAAGTGACGTCACCGATTAACAGTACGTTTACGTTAAATTAGCTTACGTCCAAGCAAAATCTTTACAAAACTATCAAAACCTCTCATCTACACATAAGATGTGATTAAAGGCCCAAACTTTCATAAACAAAAGCTCAAGCTATAGTTAGCCTACCTCTTCTGAAAACGGTTGAGATGCTAACGGACTTTTTCGAAGACACTAAACCATTTCTATGAAGTAAATATTCAACAGAAGCGTGTCAATTACAAGTAAGATAAGTGTCAAGAACAGTTGTGTGTATTATTTGTGTGATTTTAGAGGCTAAACTCACCTGAAAGCAGTGAAAACAACAGCGAGAGACGGAGTTTTGCTGACAGTTGCAGTAGTGCGGTGCGGACCCGCGCCGTTTCCTTGGCAACTCATCTCCACTCCAGTGTTTGAACCCGGCTCGAGTGTTCACGCGCACGCACATTAAAACGCGTCACAGTCACACACACAGCATTTACAAACATAAACATCTAGAATAAGAACCTTACTTGAATAAAAATCTCTTCATAAAATTATGAATTTAAAACTCATTTTGAAGTTATATGACCCATGCATAGGTGCAATTACCACTACTGCTCGTGATAGTGGGACAATTGTGGCTTTTTAAAAATAATTTAAATATTTTTGTTGTTGTTTTTACGAACACTCAAGCCCCATATTTCATTTGAACGCGTGCTAAAAATGCTCATAGGCAATATTTTTTATATCACCAACATTTTGCTTTTGATATTGCTGCAGCTATTAGGTCAGTTTCACCATTTTTTTATTCTGTGCTTTCAGATTCTTTTTAACTGTTAAATAAATAAATAAATAAATAAATATATATATATATACATTTATAAATTAAAGACGTCCTGTAAGCGCTCAGAAACACGTGGACCGACTATCGGCTTGCCACTGGTGTGCCGACGGTGGCCCAGCCGCGGAAAACCGCTGGTGGCGTGCCACCCAAAAAACGCTGGCAGACCGACGGGGTTTTCAGATTGGTCGGGTTGCCGATGGTGTGCCGCCGGAGGTCCGACCGTGTCAAACCGCTGACTTCGTGCCGCCCAAAAAACGCTGGTGGACCGCCAGGTCATTGTTAGCTGGGACACGTCAATGCGTATGCTACGCCGTACCTTCTACGCGAACCCGACGCAGAAGTATAAATTGGCCTTAAGCCTTATACTCGACGCAGCCGCAAGATCGCGAGGCGCGCGCGGCAAAAATGACGTCATTGCGGAGTGGGCGGTCTCGCGCGTTGGGTTCGCAAGACCCAATTTCGCCTGGCGGTGTGCACGGCACTTTTTGTAACATCGCGCGCGGCGCCGCATCCGAAGATGAACGATTTCGAGGCGACTTTGTCCGAGCTGGTACGTCTGTACCAGCATGTTTATGATCCTTCCATGCGGGACCATAGAGACAGTCAGATGGCACAGAATTCCTGGAGGGAAATTGCGAAGACGTTGGGGAAGGAAGACGTATTTTGTCGAAAAGTTTGGAAAAATCTTCGAGACAAATTTGTCAAAGCCAAGTTTTAGCTGACATGCTTGCAAAAGTGGACCCAAGGAAGAAGCTTGATGTAAAGTTCAAGCTGAATCAGGTCCTTTTTGATGCACTGAGGGACAACGATGCATAGACTTTGTTTGCCATTACACACATTACAAAGTACTTAGAATTTTAAATAATACACAATAGATAAAAAAAATTTAATTCATTTACAAAAGAGATTTGTATTTATAGTTTGCTGTGAAATAAAAACAAAAACTAAAGATTTTATTTTGTGTTTGCATTTATAAATGTCTTCATAAATAAAAGTGAGGCAGTACACTGATGGACAGTGATTAACCTCATTCTTTTGTCTCTATACACATAGAAACATTTACATTGATGGCGACCAATAAAAGCCTCTCATTTTGTGAATAGAAACACATTTCTATTAAGCACCCAGTTTGCACTTGTCTAAAGTAACTGCTTACATTTACAGTAGCAGAAGTTTGCCCTGCTGATAAAATTAAAGTTTAAACACTCTTCAATAAGGCTTCAGCTTGTAGTTTTGTATTACAAACTCAGTTACTGTAAATGCTATATTAACAAAAAATTAAAACTTATATTTGTATTAACATTGCCAAAGAGTAAAAAGGTAACGCATGTTTTTATGTTAGTTAATGCCACATGACTACATTAGTCAACATTTTAAGTGGATCTTAAAAGTTTATCAAAGTTGTCTTAAGACAGCAACAGGTATCATTCAAAAATAATTGTAGAATTTTGATGAAAGGTTTTGATCCACGCAAACTACTTCTTCACTGCTGTTTCCCGGTGGTTTAGAGGTAAATTACTCCGAGTCGCCCCCTGTCGTTTCAAAGAATAACACAACGGCGCGCGCGTCAAGTATAAATGCCTCGTCCGTCTGGAGAGGTGCGCGCGCGGTCTGCGGTGACTCGCGCTCTTGCGGCTGCGTCGAGTATAAACAAGGCTTTAAAGCAGTTGTACTCGCGCTGGCTCATATACGGCGTTTTATGAATGGGCCAGTGTCGGCTAAAAGCAGTTGTACTCGCGCTATTACTCGGTATAGCTGTGTGTATTTACCATCGGCCCGAGTTCGTTTTGTCACAAGCGGGCCACTTGAAAAAAGGTTTTGGCGGTTAATTTAAATCCTGAGGATCCTGCAGACGCAGACCAACGTTTCGAGAGGAATCATTCATCTAAAAAACGAGTAAGTAATTTATCCATTAATCCATTCATTTGTTGTTATAGTGCTGTTTGATGTATTAACGTTAATTGTCAAGATAAATATAGTGTGTGTATATATATATACACGCTGAACGTTAGATCAGATGTTTACGATGATAATACGTTACTTCAGAATATCCATTCGGTCCCGGAGTGTTGATGAGCTACAGTCTCTTTTTAGGATAAATTTGAGGTTTTCTTTATTAGAAAAACTGCTGTGCTGTTGATCAGTGCACTGGATTTTGGCTAATGAAATGATATTGAGTTATATTCCTGTGCTCAAATTTAGTCAGTCAATTCGTCTTTTTCAACGGGTGATTAGTTCATAGGAGTCGAATCATAAGAGTCGGACTACGCTTTCGGCGCCATAGTTCTCTATACAGGCGACTCTTTCTGTTTTGATTCACTAACCTCTCAAAAGAGTCATTTATTTGTGAATCGAACTACATTGACCACAGTGTAGGCTACACCCTTCGGAGACAACGTGTAGGCTACAATCTGAAATAAAAAATAAGATTTATTTGGTTTTAACACTCCTGTGGGAACTCCGAAATGGAAAAGCGTTATAGATACATAAGAGAAGCTGCAAAATAAGTGCAGCTTCTTAATTCATTGTCTCTTGGCACGTCTTGTGTTCTTGAATGTAGCGTAATCTGCTTTTATTTATTTATTTATTTATTTATTTATTGCGTAATCTGCTTTAGAGCAGGTGCATTTTAGAGTTAAAGTACTAGTATCTATTGAATAAGTACTAGTATCTATTGAATAAGTACTAGTATCTATTTAATTGGTAGTATCTATTTAATAGGTACTAGTATCTAATGACTTAGTACTAGTGTTTATTGAATACATACTAGTATCTAGTAATAGTTACTAGTATCTAAAAAATAAGTACTAGTACCTAATAAATAACTACTAGTATCTAATATACATGTACTAGTCACAATTGGAATACATACTAGTCAGAACTGAATAGTTGATATCTGAATGACAGATCCCCATAGAAGTCAATGGCAAAAAATTGTATTTGTTACTAGTAACAAAAGAATAGTTACTAGTCACTATTGGAATAAGTACTAGTATCTAATGAATAAGTACTAGTATCTATTTAATAGGTACTAGTATCTAATGAATAAGTACTAGTATCTAATAAGAAGTACTAGTAACTAATGAATAAGTACTAGTATCTAATAAATAAGAACTAGTATCTAATGAATAAGTACTAGTATCTAATGAATAAGTACTAGTATCTATTTAATAGGTACTAGTATCTAATGAATAAGTACTAGTATCTAATGAATAAGTACTAGTATCTATTGAATAAGTACTAGTACCTAAAGAATAAGTACTAGTATCTAAAGAATAGGCACTAGTATCTAATGAATAAGTACTAGTATCTATTTAATAGGTACTAGTATCTAATGAATAAGGTACTAGTATCTATTGAATAAGTACTAGTACCTAAAGAATAAGCACTAGTATCTAAAGAATAGGCACTAGTACCTAAAGAATAAGCACTAGTAGCTAATGAATAAGTACTAGTACTTAATGGAATAGATACTAGTATCTAAAAAATAAGTACTAGTAGCATGAAAATAGAGACTAGTCGGTTTAAATGATTAAATGTTAAAACGGCTTGCCATACACTTATAGCAAGTAGAATCAAGGCAGAGTTTGCTTATTTTAAAACTAATGAACAATATGGACAGATTTGTTGAAATTTGGGTTTTGAATGATGTTTTGTGCTCTGTGGATTTG